>NC_087086.1:20944208-21252328 GCF_036172545.1 Culicoides brevitarsis | reverse complement strand
TGATCTTAATATATATGATATTGACAAAAATTATGTTATCTCATGATGAATACAAAAAAAAACAGTAACACGGAAAACCGCTTTCATGGTTACTAAAAATGTTTATTGACTATACTTTTTGTAACAATTTAACGCCTTCGTTTGTCTTTCTTTATGACCGGTCCACCGATATCCGTTAGTTCCTGCTTGAGTTCTATCAATTCTTGGTCCGGCACATATCGCTCCTTGTCATGCAATTCGGTGTGTTCCATAATATTCACTTTGACACCTTCCGGCAGCCCAGCTTGAATAATTCTCGTCAAAAGAGGCACTTGATGCGCTTTAACTTGCTCCACCTGAACAATCCGCTTATATGTCTTCAACAAGTAGCTCGAGTCTACCGTCGAACTGTTTGCCTTGAATCTTGTGATTGTCTCTTCCTTCGCTGGCAGAGCCCAGCAATCGGATACACTCATTTCCATGGTCTCGCAAATTTCGTGCACGAGTCTTTGATAGCTTTCTAGCACAGGATAATCGTAACCGGTCATTTCAATGTTTAGATTTTCGTAAACCGGAACTTGTGGTCGAAGTTTCTGGAAACGAAATATGTAGAATTATTAAATGATTGAGGATTTAGCTCAACTCACATCTAGATAATCAGGTTCATAGAGACCCATGCATCTTATTGGAGCGAGATTTTTGACACTTTTTTGTGTGATAACTTGTCCAAGTCTGGATGTCAGCTGGAAATAAACCAAAATTGATTGTCATTCGAGAGTTTCAAATCAAAAACTTACTGCTCGATACATTTTTCCAAAGGTTTTTTCTCAAAGTTTGTTTTGATGAATTTTCACATGCATGGAGGAAAGTGTCTTCGTGATTTTAACGTTAGCGCATTTCATTGATTACATAAATTAATCTTTTTTAAAATTATAGATCAATCTGAAAATTAAGTAATAATCCTATCTTCCAATCTCCATTTGCATTTCCGTGTTTATAATTAAATATTTTTCTCCAAAAAAATTTTTTTTTAATCCTGAAATTATTTTGGTGATTTTCGGGGAGAGACACAGAAACGTGTGGGAGCGCAATTTTTGTGGATAATGGAGGATCATCGTTGGATTTTTTCAAATACTGAATTCCACTGCAAAAGTCACTGGCCGCACACGTCACAGTTCAAGCAGCTTAGTTGGCGATAAAAAAAATAAAATTGAGAATAAAATACGTGTAGAAAAGTACGAAAATCACCATCATCCGCTAATTTAACATCACAACTAACTATTTATCAATTGCAGAGTCACCTGAACTTCGTCGCAACAGTGGAGGAACAATGCTAACAAACTTTGAGACAAAATCGGCCCGTGTAAAGGGTCTTTCGTTTCACCCGAAACGCCCGTGGGTCTTAGCTTCGCTACACAGCGGCATCATCCAGTTGTGGGACTACCGCATCAGTACGCTGCTAGAGAAGTTTGACGAGCACGATGGCCCCGTTCGTGGAATCAATTTTCACATGCAACAACCATTATTTGTGTCGGGCGGTGATGACTTCAAAATCAAAGTATGGAACTACAAACAACGTCGATGCATCTTTACACTCCTGGGGCATGTTGACTACGTTCGCACAACGACTTTCCACCACGAGTATCCCTGGATTCTGAGTGCGTCCGATGATCAAACGATCCGCATCTGGAACTGGCAATCGAGGACGTGCATTTGTGTGCTCTCCGGTCACAATCACTATGTGATGTGTGCTCAATTCCATCCGACCGAAGATACCATCGTTTCTGCCTCGTTGGATCAGACGGTGCGAGTGTGGGATATTTCCGGTAAGCAATTTTTTACAATATTTTTAAACAAAAATTTAATATATTTTTTTTTTGTAGGTCTTCGCAAGAAAAATGTTGCTCCAGGACCCGGAGGACTTGATGATCATTTAAAGAATCCCAATGCCACCGACCTCTTTGGACAGCCAGATGCCATTGTCAAGCATGTACTCGAGGGCCATGACCGCGGCGTCAATTGGGCCAGTTTCCACCCGAATCTACCCTTAATCATCTCAGGTGCGGACGATCGTCAAATCAAATTGTGGCGCATGAACGAATACAAAGCCTGGGAAGTTGACACGTGTCGTGGTCACTACAACAACGTCTCGTGTGTCATTTTCCATCCGCGTCAAGAGCTCATTGTCTCTAACAGTGAGGACAAGAGTATCCGGATTTGGGATATGACAAAGAGACAATGTCTTCATACATTCCGTCGCGAAAACGAGCGATTCTGGATCCTGGCTGCTCATCCAAATTTGAATCTTTTTGCGGCAGGCCACGATGCCGGCATGGTTGTTTTCAAGTTGGAACGCGAACGTCCAGCTTACAGTGTGCACGGAAACATCTTGTACTACATCAAGGAACGCTTTTTGCGGAAACTGGATTTTACCACCACGAAAGACACGGTCGTCATGCAAGTACGTGGTGGCGGAAAAACTCCCTTCTACAGCATGTCCTACAACCCTGCATTAAATGCCATTTTGTTGTGTACGCGAACATCGAATTTGGAAAATAGTACATACGACTTGTACACAATCCCAAAAGACTCGGAGTCATCAAGCACGGAATCGGAGAGTAAACGGTCATCAGGCATCACGGCTCTGTGGGTCGCTCGGAATCGTTTTGCGGTGCTCGATAGACAAAACCAACTTGTCATCAAGAATTTCAAGAACGAGGTAACGAAGAAAATCCAAGCCCCTTCGTGTGATGAGATCTTCTATGCCGGTACGGGAATGCTTTTGTTGCGCGAAGCAGACCATGTAACGCTATTTGATGTGCAACAACTGAAAACTTTGACACAGGTGAAAATTTCCAAATGCAAATATGTAGTTTGGTCGTCGGATATGTCGCATGTTGCATTGCTTGCGAAGCACGTTCTCATGATTTGCAATCGTAAGCTTGAGATTCTGTGCTCGATTCATGAAAGTACACGCGTAAAGAGTGGTGCGTGGGACGATTCTGGCGTTTTTATCTACACAACTAGTACACACATTAAATATGCCATCGTTGATGGAGACCACGGAATAATTCGAACACTTGATTTGCCCATTTACATTACCCGGGTCAAGGGATCGCAAGTTTTCTGCCTAGATCGCGAGCTCAAAACGCGCGTTTTGAACATCGATACGACGGAATACAAGTTCAAGTTGGCTCTGATTCATCGCAAATACGAAGAAGTCCTCCAAATGGTCCGTAACGCCAAATTGGTTGGACAATCTATCATTGCCTACCTGCAACAAAAGGGATATCCGGAAGTGGCATTACACTTTGTCAAGGACGAAAAAACGCGTTTTGCACTTGCTCTCGAATGCGGCAACATTGAGGTGGCCCTTGAAGCGGCAAAAGCCTTAGATGACAAGCAATGTTGGGATCGACTTGGACAAGCGGCTCTCTTGCAAGGCAACCACCAAGTCGTCGAAATGTGCTATCAACGCACCAAGAACTTTGACAAACTCTCCTTCTTGTATTTAATTACTGGAAACTTGGAGAAATTGAAGAAAATGAACAAGATTGCCGAAATTCGTAAAGACGTGTCTGCACAATATCAAGGAGCATTGTTGCTCGGAGACGTTCAGGAACGAATAAATATTTTGAAGAGCGTGAATCAAACGTCGCTTGCTTATTTGACTGGTAAGTTTTTTCATTTACATACTGTTTTCATCACTTTTAATTTAAATTTTTACTTACTGTTTAGCGGCCACCCACGGATACGAGGAAGAACGTGCAAATCTGGCTGCCGAAATTCTCGCCGAGAAAAAGGAATTGCCTCAAGTAAAGGCTGATGCGAAATTTTTGAAGCCTCCCGTCCCGATTCAACAAGCCGAAACCAACT
Organism: Culicoides brevitarsis; assembly: GCF_036172545.1. Lineage (NCBI taxonomy): Eukaryota > Metazoa > Arthropoda > Insecta > Diptera > Ceratopogonidae > Culicoides > Culicoides brevitarsis. The sequence continues at coordinate 21,248,473 of NC_087086.1, read as the reverse complement.
GGCCTCTTCTCACCATGTCAAAGGGATTCTTCGAAGGTGCAATGTCCCTGCAAAAGTCATCGAATGTGAACCAAGCACTGCATGCCGACTTGTCGGACCTGGGACAAGAAGCCGATGGCTGGGGCGAAGATGCCGAATTGAAATTAGATGGCGAGGAGAATGACGACGATGACGACTATAAGAATGCTCTTGGTGGCTCTGAAGATGGTGGTGGCGACGGTGCTGGATGGGAAGTCGAAGACGATCTGGAACTGCCAGAAGAACTTGCCAAGAAAGTGCAATCGTTGGACATTAAGAGCGAAGATTACTTTAATGTTCCGTCACGTGGGCAACCACCGTCACAAATGTGGACAAATAATTCCAAATTGGTTGCGGACCACATTCGAGCGGGATCTTTCGAAACGGCAATGCGACACTTGAACGAGCAAGTGGGTGTCGTCAACTTTGAGCCGTACAAGCAACTTTTCATGAGTTTGTATGTCGGCTCGAGAACATCGCTGCCGGCAATGCCATCGTTACCGTCGTTGTTTGCCTATCCGCAACGCAACTGGAAGGACGGCCTGAAGGCGAGCCTTCCCACGATCGGCTTGAAACTAAATGATTTGATTAACCAGCTCCAAAGTTGCTACCAACTCACGACATCCGGAAAGTTCACTGAAGCTATTGATAAATTCAAAAACATTACCATTAGTATTCCGATCCTCGTAGTTGACACACGCAGCGAGATTGCGGAAGCACAGCAATTACTTGACATTTGTCGCGAGTACATTGTGGGTCTGCAAATGGAGACGCACCGAAAGAGCTTGCCCAAAGCGACGCTCGAGGAGCAAAAACGTTTGTGTGAGCTCGCTGCCTACTTTACACATTGCAATTTACAGTCGGTTCACCAGATTTTGACACTCCGTACGGCTCTCAATATGTTCTTCAAACTGAAAAATTACAAGACAGCTGCCTCCTTTGCACGTCGCTTGATTGAGCTCGGACCCAAGCCCGAAGTGGCGCAACAAACGAGGAAAATTCTTCAAGCGTGCGAAGTGAATCCCGTGGACGAACACAATTTGCACTACGATGAACACAATCCGTTTGTTTTGTGTGCCGCCACGTTCCAACCAATTTACCGTGGAAAACCAGAGAAAAAGTGCTCGTTGTGTGCCGCCTCCTACCTGCCCGAGTTCGAAGGACAGCAGTGCGTTGTTTGTGGTGTTGCCGAAATCGGACGTGACGTAATCGGACTGAGGATATGCAACTTGCAATTCAAATAAGCATTTGGTCATGATTTTATTACGAAAAAAAACCTTTATGAATTTAAGAATCTTTGTTCCAATATTCTTTATTACACACTACATACATTATTATTATAAAGTTCATCTATATGCAATGCAGTTATAAATAAAAAAAAAACTTAATAAATAATATCCTTTGTTTTCTTTTTTTTATTGTGGAATGAGTCCAAACTTAACAAGTAATTTTTAATAAACCTTAATCATTGTTAGTCAGCATCGGCATTGGATTGTCGTAATCGCCTCGCGGATCTGATCCGTCAATTATCAGGCCGTTCGGTTCAATTTCATCGTCCTCTTCTTCTTCATCGTGACTCTCACTTTCGGCACTATCATCATCGTTGGCTAAAAAAAATAATTAAATTTGTTTAAATTCATGGTTTTGTATTTTTTTTCTCAAACGCTTACCATCTTGATCTTCCTCGTCTGTTTCGTTATCAATCTGTTCGGCTGGAGTCTTCCCCAGGGGATTTAGATCGGAAGCTGTTTGAGAAATTGAGTTTAGCCACTGTTGGTGTTCCGTCTCCAATGCCGTTATTTCGCTGTCTTCGTCACAAGCTACATCGATGTCGAACCACAAAGAGTTGGTTGTCGGTGGCATCAATGATGGAAAGAATGGAATCATCGACATTCTTGGATTTGTCTAATGTCTTCCTTAAAGCACAGAACGTTCTCCTCTAAGATACAATATATCAAAGTAAAAAGGCCGATTTTTAAGTGGAAAATTGAGCCGAAGAACTAAAGTTAAAGTTGGTTTAAAGTTGGTCGGCGAAATTTTTGTTTTGTTTTGGAAATGTGAGACGAACGAAAGTGATAAAAACCGCACTTCCGGATTAGGCGCTGATTTAAACTAAAAATCCGGAAGCTGGACGATCCAGGGGGAGATAAGGGAGGGGACATCCGAAAAAGAAATTTTTGATGCAATCGTTAAAAAATTTCAGTATTCTATTGAAATCAGCATAAACTTTTAAGCTAAATTGTCCTTAGCCTCATTTGAAAAGTCCAAAATCCCAATGAGAAAAATAATATTAATAATAACGGTAAAAAATAAAAATGGAAAATTATACTTTTGTTTCAAGCTTTTTTCTATCAAGCTATCAAGCAATTTTTTTTTAATTTTAAAATATTTTCTTCCAACATTATGAATATTATTATTTTTTTATTCGAAATATAGTGAAATGAATTTAAACAAAACAGTTCTTATTCCAAACATATTTTTTATTTTTTTTTTTTTTTGCCTAAATTTTGTTTATTTTAAAAAAATGTTTTTCTTTCAACCATCTAATGATGAACACAGAACCAAACCACATGTTAGTTAAAAGTAATTAAACCGACACTACATTTTCTTAATGTTATAAGTTCATATTTATATGGATAAAAAAAAAATAAACAAAAAAAAACTGTGAACTTGAAAAAAGAAACTTGCAAAAAATAATTTTCCCTTTAAATAAAACCTAAATGATCTGTTAACAAACTTTGTTGAGTATCTTAACAAGCAAACAATTGTACAACAATTCATGCAATAACAACTTATTATTATTATCACAATTGCAAACTTTTTATTTCTATCCACACAAAAAACCCACATGGTAAGTACATGAGACAAGAAAAAAATTGAATAAAAAATCAAATTTGATCCCAGATAATATAATCGATGGAAAACTTTTTTAATTTCGAGAAAAATTATGAATTAAGAGCAACATCATGTCTTTAATGGATGTACAAAAATTAATATTTGGGTGTACAACATGATATCATCGATAGATAAAGTTTTCCATGAATTTGCAAATCTAAACTTTTCATGCCACACAGAAAAAAAAAATAAAATTTTCTTGACATGATTTCTGCTTAAAATGTACATACAAAATAAAATGATTTCTGTCATCATTTAAGGAATTTATTTTTGTACAAATGTAAACAAATTTGAATAATCATGATAAAAATGAAATGAATGGCTTCAAGCACTCCCCACAGAATTCGCTCGTTTATATGACTACCGAGTGTAAAGTTGAAAAAAATTGTGTGTGCTTTTTGAAAAATTCATTTGCATTTGTCTAAAAGTTATGATAATTTTTTGTGCTCACAAGTGTGTGTAGTAAATGAAAACATAAAAGGCGAAATTTTAGATGAAATTTTCAATTGTATCGTGCACCTTTTTTACTTTATTCAAAATAAAATAAATAATATAAAAGGAAAACGGAAACGAAATTTCGTTTATTGAGTTGTTTAAACAGTTTCTGAATGAAAAATGAGACAACAAGAGTAAATTTGAAGATGAAAATGATAAAAACTCTCGTGCAAAAGCAATGAAGTGCAATCATTGTATTAAAAAAAAAATCAACAGTACCCCGACAGTAATCAACAATTTTTTAATTAAAAACTATTATACCTATACACATATAAGTAGCAATGCCTTTCAGCTACAACAATGCTCTGGGTTCACCATACTCATCTTGCCGTAATTTAGAGGAAGAACCTGCAGACAGATAGTGAATGAGAAAAAATAAACCCAATGAAACAAGATATCATTTATTAGCTCCATTATTATTTTATTTTGCTTTGCTGCGATATACGCTTGTTTTTATGGCATATCATGAACAAGCAAAGTGCCTTTGCAAAAAATGTTGTTACTTTATTAAATATAATCAAAGTATCTGTCTTTTTAATAAATTAATTTTCCCCCTCGTAAGTAATTGTAACATTAAAAAATTTATGATTTATAATTTCATTCGAGGTGTTAAAAGTGGCAAGAATGCATTTTCTACATTCTTCAGAGATGTTTTCTATATGAGAAACTACGGCATTAATTGCTGTTGCATTATCGCTCTTGCGATAGGAAATTGGATGAAAGTCCTCGACACAATTTTCTTTATTAAACGTTTGTTGTCCTGTCAGCAAAATGTGTGTTGAAAGCGACTTTTCAATAAAAATGTGTCCTTAATCATGCATAATGCCCTATCAGTGGTGAAGGACTATCACGGATCGAAGTACTATACCTATTGCACGTTATGTGGAACAAGTGCGCATTCAAGAAAAAAAAAATCACAGAAAAGCATTTTCTTCCAGATTCGTTATCAGCGTACTCTGTCAGACACGCGCTACAGCAAATGTCAGATGGCTTATTGTTATGAGGGTTAATGATTTAAGCTTAATTCTAATTATGAATAAAAACCACAAGAGATACGAAAAACAAGAAAATACATTTCTGATGTTGTTTATGGTAGCGTAACTGTAATGGTAGGTATAATCCATTTTTTTTCATGTTTGACAAACAATAATCCTTCATTGTGGCCACCGTCAGAATTAATTATGGTAATATTTTACACACGATGTTCACATGTTATTCCGCTACTCCAATTGTTATTATTATGTAACATAGCTGCAAGTCGGACTTAGGTAAATATGATTTGTTTATTGTTTCAGATACCCAGTGGGAAGAAATTTCGTTTTTGTTTCGGGAATTCATAAAGGAGGTCCTTTAAAATTTCACAAGAAATTTTATTATTTTTAGAAAAAAATAAATAAAAAAACTAAAAAAATTGGAGAATGAAATGAAAATTTAATCTCAAATTATCAGGACGAAATTTCGTTTTTTAAGGCCCAAAAGAATTTTAAAAATAATATCCACTGAAACTTCATGAAAAGTTTTTTTTACGAAAGTTACAAAAATTCCTTCCAAGGCCTTAAAAAATCCATTTTTCTCAATGGGCATAAAAAACCGCGTATGTTTTTAATATTAAAAATATTATGAGATAGGTAAGTAAAATTTTTTTTTAAACAACAAATTAATTTTTTTCAACAACAAAAGGAGCAAAAATATAAAATCAGGGCATAAAACACATTTTTTGACATTAATCATGCAAGAAAGTGATGATGCTAATAATAACAGTAATAAAAATGCATTCTTGACACTAATATATCATATCATATATCATGGAAACAAACCTGTTATTGTTTTAATTTGTGATGCGGCTTCTGCTTCAGCATCGTTGTCGCCATAATTCCACACTATTTTACGATGCAATTTATCCCGGAGCTGCAACGTTAAGCTATATCGTTTGCACAACAATGCTAAAATAATGCATTCTTGTTATTATTGGAACGATAAAAACCAAGAAAAATTTATTGAGAAAAAAGAGACGCAAACAAATCACTTACAAATCACACGTTTGACAATAAACGTACTATTGTCTTCTGATTTGAAATTCATTTATTCCGAAAAGGCATAAAAATCAATGCAATAAATCAATTCATAATGCTTGGTGATGCAAGTCATGCATTTATTCATGCATGTTGACAAAAGATATAAATAAGAAATCACTGATAAAAAAAAGAGTAAATATATTACTGTATTTATTATCATATTATTGTTTTTATGGTATTTATAAAAGGTACATAATTTAATTCGTGTTAAATTTGATTGTGATCTGATAAATTAAGACTAAATTAGGCGACAAAATTTTATTAGCAGACTTTTTGTCACTGATTTTCCTCTGATTTTCAATAAAAATTTTCGATTTTCATAAAATGTAAAAAAATGAAATTTTTTTCTTTAATTTTTAATATGATATATTATTAAATCTATTTTGAATAAGCAAATTTCAAAGTAAATAGTTATTATATTATTTTTTATTATTTAAATAAGAAAACAGAAAACAAAAAAAAAATAATTTTACTATTTAAAAAAAAAATCAGTATACTAAAATTATAAGAATTATAAAAATAAAATTTTGATGAAAAAATTTATTGCAAGATTACAAAAAAAAACAGACTGAAAAAAATCAAGAGACAGGTTTTTCTACCTCAGGTTTTGTTAATACATCATCGTGGTCCAAACACCTATTGTGATGGCTATTACTGAATATGATCAACCTTAATACAAATCATAAATTTTTATTACAAATTTGACTTTACCTTTTGTCTTGCACTCCTAAAATAGTGCATTGCATATGAGCGTCATCCACAGATTTGAATAAAAATCATCTGGAATAATATTTGTTTGCACCAGTTCTCCTAAATAAACAGACAAAAATTTTAGTTTTTCGGACAAAGACTAAATAAAATTTATTACCGCCAACTTTTTTACGTTCCTCATGTTTTTTTGTTCTGTCTGGGTGGGAGTTTTGTCGGAAAAATACATTTGAATAAAATTCATTCATTCATACATTCAAAAACCGTGAGAGCACACAAGATTTTGGAATTTCATTTTGCGAAAAGATGGAAATTTATGTGTGGGAAATTAACATTATAATTAAAATATAATATGACATGTTTGTGCGCTTTGCAAGCAAAATTGACGGTTACTGACCTATTTCGGGTCAAATATATTGTTTACTTCCATTATAATTATTTATTGTATTACTATTAGCGAGTGCGTTTGACTCACATCAGACTCAGAGAACAATTTCAAAAACTGACTTGTTTACCCATATTTCAATCATCAAATAAAAATAACGCATTAAGTATATAAATAATAAAAATAAACAGAGCACTCGTTCAATTTTCAATTCCTTCTAAAATAATTATCTTCTCGTAACCGACTCGGATATTTGGCAAGTATTACCAGAGATGTAAATATAAACACGTCGGTCGTGTGCCTGGAACGCTTTTCTCTTGCAGCACTTTCACGGACACACACATGGCTACAGGGAAGGTACCGAAATACAGCTATTTAGTGTACTGTACAAACGTAACAGCAAGAGAAAAGTGAGAGAGACCATTTTTGCACACAGAGAAAAGGAATCCAAGAAAATTCTTGCCTGCTTTCTATGCGACGAAACACATTCAACGGCGACTACAGGTTTCTCTATTTTGTCTATACTTTCACGTGCCGCTCTCGCATCGCGTACAGCAGCAGAGATAAAATGAGAATGTCTGGCACTTTTTACTCAAATACTATGTAGTATACTATGTTTTGATTGTTGTGAACGAAAAGTTGAATGAAAATTTTCATGTGCTATCATCATCGCAACACCATATGATCTGCAAGAAAGAATTTCATTTTCAGTTGATTCTCAGCATTCATCCTAGTTGCACGCGTCGGAAAACGTCTCTCGGTGTTGCTCTATACTTTTGGTGTTGTTGTCGCGAAAAATATTATTTATTACGAACATATTGGAGGTTTGAATCAAATCATTTCCCTCGGGGCAGTGTGTGTTTAAATCAATTTTTCTCTTAAAATTACATATTTCAAATCCAAAACTAAAATCATGCACGTGAAAAGTGTAGTTTAACAGTGTTCCTGAAACAACAAATCAAGGTAAAGTTCGTTGGAGAGTATTTAAATAAATTAGCCCCAGTGGAACAAGATGTATGTATGAGAAATAAAAATAATGGTAATAATAAAAAAAGGATGAAATTGTTGTCACCGAAAAAAAAAAATAAAAAAATACGAATCACCTTGAACCACACTCCCATCGACTTAATGATGACTTAAAAAAACGTGAAAAATTTAAGAATGAAAGAATAAATGCAGGAGGGAGAAGTAAATTAAAGCTTGTGTCTGTCAAGTTGTACATAAGAAAAAAAGAAAATACATTTTTTTTCGAAAGATTATCAAATAATGTGAAATTATTTTCCTCTTTTTATGCCCTTATTGTTCACTTCAATAAAAGAAATGTAACAAAAAAAGGAGCACGCACTAATGTAAAAAGGTTCTAATTACTAAATGCAGAGCATCTCGAATAATGATGACAATGAAAGTCGTTTGCTTTCGAAATGATTGTAGTAATAATGATTGTCTGTAGAAATTTGCTTTTGTTCTTAGCAGATAACGGTGTGAACAGCAAGACCATAAAAAAATACTTAAGTAATAAATATATCGAATTTCTTCGACGAAAGATGAGCGTGAATATAAAAATAAAAATTTTATTTTAATTATTTTTAGCTGAAAATTGGATTTTGCGGAATATTTTTAAAATATAAGTAATAAATTTAATTTTTAATTAGGTATCATTTTTTATTTAAATTTATTTATTTAACTTTGAATTTGAGTACCAAATTTTTTTTATACGAATTAATTTATTTTGTTGTAAAAAAACATCAATCAATTCGACACAAGAGAATAAGCGACTTGGAACGTCTTTTGATTTACATCATTGTTGATCCACATTCATCCATCTGTTATTCGTCATCTTGTCAACGGCGCCAATTTTATGTCAGTAATAAGAAAATCTTTTTTAATGATTTTATTTTTTTTTGTATATGCAGAAATTAAAAAAGATTTATTGCTGTTCTCCAAACTTTGTTTATCGCACTCGTAAAATGCGTCTCTTACAAAAAATTTATAAGAGCCCGAAAAATTCAACAATCTATTTAGGCTTACGTTGTCAAACGCAAGAAACGCAAGCCATATAACCGTGAACATAGCTACATACCATAGAAAATATAAAATAAAATACCTGGAAGATTTCAAAGATTTTTTTGTTGAAATAAATCCTTGTGCGGAAAGTAACTTTTAAGGGAATTTTGTGTGAAAGGTGGGTAAAGTTTTCTTGCAAGAGAAACAGTACCGTGTATCATAACGGCGGAAAAACAATGAAAAGAGTATGATTTTTATTCCTTTTTTTTTTTGGCTTTTTTAAGCTTGTCAACGGCACCAAAGCGATCATAAATAATTGCGGTTTTAACGTTTAATTTAAAAAGGAAAGAAAACTTAGGAAAGTTTAATCCACCGTTAATATACAAATTGCTAAAATGCCGTGAGCTTGAATTTCTGTTTGTGAAACAAAAATTGACTCGAAGTTTTTGGTCACAATTAGTACTTTTACAGAGAACTGCGATAAAATCCACAAACTATATAAACAAGAAAACTTTTTAAAGATAATGTCGCCTTCGTTAAATGACAATTTCAATTTGCAAGTGTTTATTTTGTTAACTCAAGTGAGACACTTTATGGCAGGCCAAAGTACATTTAGCGAATTTTATGTTCTTTTTGACTTTCTATTTGACTTTTATATTGTTCCTTTGATTCGACTTTCTGCTTTCTCATAAATTTTTCTTTTCAAAATTTTAGATTAGAAAGACAGCGGGTTATATAAATATTTGCATTAAATTCCGTCTTTGATATTTTGAAGTTAATCGAATATATGTCGACGATGTCGTTCCCCTTTTTGAAATTGCGGTTCGTCTATTTTAAATATTTGTTCTCAAACTACTGCAGAACAACGCCGCAAAGATGTAGATTTTGATCAATTTTTGATAAAAATCGAACGTTCAATTTGATAAAAAGATGAAAAACTTTTTTAATCATCATCACTGCATCTTGGCTACTTTTTCACTATATTAAGGTCGCTGAAAATTTATTTTAAAACGTATGCTTCTTGCCTTAATTGAAATCTTCAAGACAAATTTAAAATAAAGAAAAAATCGAGAACTTTATGAAAAACTTGGATTTTTTCAATTTTTTGTCTAAAAATTTAAAAAAAATGATTTGTAAAAACAATAAAATTTTTGCCTAAATTTTTTTTTGCAATTTTGCAATTTTTTGCAATTTTAAAATTTTTTTTTGAACCTTGTTTACTTGATTTGTTTAAAAATATTTTAAAATGAGGTAATATCTTGCAAACAACAAAAATTTTAATAAGTGGTTAAAAAATTCAAAAACAGTCAATAATATTTTATTAAATTTCATTTTAATTACCCGTGTTGTGAGAAAATCTTTTAAGACAAAAATTTTTTAAATAAATATATTTGGAGCGGCCTAACCATGAAATTATTAGCTATATCGTGATATAAACTTCATTTATGAGAAAAGAAAAAAAAACGATATTTTTAGATTAAAATTTTATGATTTTTATTGGAAAGCAGTTTTAAACTCATTACAAAACAATTTTCTTCGACTTTTCAGATTCAATTAATATACAAATAGCGTCTCAGTAACTGAATGAAGAACTTCATATCTAGCAAGAAACAGCTTCATGTTTAAATTATCTTTACTTCCAATGTTTTAATGAAACATTTTCCTCACAAGAAAGCAGCGTCTGATAAAATTAGAAATTCTTAGTCAAAAGATATTACACAAAGTCAACATTCAATATTCAAGAGCTTATCTGCAATCTCTTATAATGCTCGCTTGATCCAGGAACACATCAAAATACTTCTAAATTTATGGAAAATTTCTAATAGAATTTAAAACGAACGGTAATTGAAATGAGGTTTGAAAAAATTACACACACGCAGCGAGATAAAAGGGAAATTATTATTTGAAAACATTTTTCAACACAAATATATATATCTCTTTAAAACGGCAAAAATCCAGGTTAGATACACAGGAAAATGTTAAAATTGAGGTTGTGTGACGTTTTCACCATAAAGCCACAACCTGTGGTGACGAAGCATTGATAGAATATCGCAATCTCAACATGTGCGTTCGCAGTTAATCGTTTTATGATTTTATCAATTTTTCCAATTTTACTGTCAAGTGAAGCAAACTGATTGAAAGTCTTTTAATAAAATTAATATATGTGAATTTATAACATGACAAAGTGATTTATTAATATACATTAGTACGTAGAACATCATTAAAATTCATTAATGTAGATCAATATAGTTGCAAAACATAAATTCATACATTATACATGTTTGCAAAAAATTTACATGAAAGAGCACTAGGACAAATTTTTAATTATGAAACAATCATAAAAAACTGAAACTCGTGCAAATATTATGCGAAAAAGTCCAAAAAGGAGGCTTTGATGCGTATAAAAGTCAAATAAAAATCTCATTAAAGTAATTTATTTGATCCCTTATGCCACTGCAGTCTCTTTAAATGACATTAAATGTGTCGTTTTGACGCCAAATCTGTCATTTCACACACATTCTACCATCTTTGTGTGTTTATTTATGATCTTCATAACCACAGTCTCTGTCTTTTAATCGTTTTTTCACGTTTCTTTGAGCCGTACTCGTTGCTACATGTCAAAAAGAAAACTGTGTTTGCCTCATATCAAAACATATTCGAATTAATTTTTCTGCTTCAGAGCTTTTTTTGCGATAAAGAGTAGGTACCTTCATCATCATCATCATCGTCAGCATCAACAAGTAAGTAAGTGCCTTGTGTTGCGTGCATGTTTGTGGCACATTCGAGATAAGATGTTGTTGATGCCTTGCTAGACGTGTAAGACAAAAAGGTGATTGACTAAATAAATGACATGATGCCAATAACGACGCAATTTTTTACTGTAAAAAATTAACAATTGCGTCGGAGACGGACTTGTTTATATTTAATAATAATCTACTTTTACACGCATTACATTTATATGATACGACGATTATGATGACGATAATAATAGTTGATGCCTTAAACTATCATGTTTAATAATAAATATGTTAATTTTCTCTCGTCTCTCTATTATGGAGAAATAAATTGTTGCGTACCTCTAGGAACATTATAGCTTTGGAATGCACACCAAGACTCACGAGTTAATATTATTAAATACAGACAAAAATCAGGTTTGTCTGCCAAGACCTCGGGGAACGTTTTAACATAATTATTATCATCACACTCTCATTTATGACACGTTTGTTAATATATAGCAAAATGGGAAATGCCAGACAATATTGTTTTATCCCGACAAATGTTTTGATAGCACTGACCAAAACTGTTATTGGCTCAGTAACATCAACAAACATGAGCGTCCTATAAATATGGCAAAGCAAATATTATTGTTTGGTCCATTTTTAATAACAAAAACACAACAAAACGTTGATCGAAACTAATATTTATGATTGTTCCACGTAATAAAGTGTCATTTGTTGTATAATAATTTCGTATCTCTTTATTCTCTTCTTCGTCAACAACGGATGTGAATGCAAAAAAAACTAATTGCAATTATAATTGGAATATTTTTTATAATCATTTTTCGTGTTTCATCTCTCCGGCTGCTGTGCATCAAGATATAAAGTGTTAATTAAAACAGTGTGTACCTTTCAAGACTTTGAAATATATTTTCTACATGTAGAAGGTACATGTATTTATTATCACTATGTTTTTTTTCGTTTTTTTTTTGTTATGAATATATTGGTGGAGAGCATCTAGTTGGCACTACCTACTTGTTTGATCATACAGAAAATTAGCTTTCAACCACTAATTTCCATTTATATTATTATAATTGTACTCTAGGTGCGCATCATATAAAAACATGATGATATAATTGAACTAACAAAATTGTGTTTGTAGGGAATCACTACAAATGCATTGAATTGAAAATTGATTTTGTTATATAACTTTAACATTAACTTACGACCCACTGTATCATTACTAATAATGTAATTTATTATGCTAAATTATCAGAAAGAAAAAAAATATTGAAAAAGTTTACAATTTTTTATTGATCAAATTGCAGCAAGGATTCCTTTCACTATGAAATAATGTGATTCGTTAACGCAAAATTTCCGCGAGATAACATAAAATTTTCCGATTTTAAGGAACAAAAACTTTAAGTTTGGTTTTTTGAATCCTTTAAGCATTAAAGTGACTTTCAAAATAATTTAATAATTTTTAGAATTTCGAGAAAAACTATTGAAAACTGCAAAGAAATTTTTGAAAATCAATTTTTATTAAAATAATTAATATAAAAACTTAAAATAATTTATTTAAAAAAAATTCTCTAAAAATATTGTTTTAAATGTATTTTTGAATTTAAAGAAACGTCTTGGATTTTAGTAAAACAAATACAATCTTTAATTTGTTATTAAAAAATCCTTAAAATTTCTATTTTTTGCGCGAAACATGATTTTTTATTGTATGTAAAGTTCAAAAATTATAAAATGTTTCAATGAAAAGTTTTAACAAAACCTTTTGTGCATAAAATGAAATTAAAATCCTCTTTTTAGCCGACTTTACAAACCATTATTTAATAAAACACAAGCTTCTCATTATAGTTCGGTTACGCTTCAACTACTAGTTGACTTGTGGGCATGGTTAAACTAAAAATGAAGTCTTTATAATATTATCCCAACAAAAGTAATTAAATCAAAAGTTTTAATTACATCGGCTAGCTGTGTATTTTTGTCTGCTTTGAAATACTGCAAATTTTTCGACAACAACAGTTTCGCGTGAATCAAACAATAAGTGTCAATTAGTGTTGAATCAAAATAATTACAATCGACATTTTTACCGTTATTTAGCGAAATGCGCGTTCTCTGTGGATTAATCTGCTGTTAATTGTTAATCGATTGACATAAATGTCCTTTTAGCAGAGTCAAGTAAGATGACAAAAAATATCTTGTTGTATTTGCGAACAGCATGATTTATTACGCTATTTGGACAACTTGTCACTCGAACAAATAAATATAAATGCCTTGAAATTCTTTTTTCTCTGTACACTTCCTCTCGTCGTCTCTTTCCTTCTTTCCCATTTTCTTTTGTGTTTGCTAGGTCCGGTTTTGTCATGTAATCATAATAAAATGATGATGACAATAAAAGAAGAAAAAAACCTTTTTTTCCTACAATTTTAATACGTTTTTCAATATCTTTATGCGTTTTTCTGTACAACATAGAGTTAGATTTACAAACTCATGAAATAAAAATATGTACATCGTCTAAAGCCTGTGAAAAATAAAAAGGAGGAAAATTATATTTCTAGTTGGCGAAAATATTGGTAAAGAAGAAAAAAAGAATTTTGTAGAACGCGACTGCGTTCTTACAGTACTATTAATCGAAAAGAGGCTATAAGGGGAATTTGTGACAATATTTCTAGAGAGGAAATAAAACATTATTTTCCATGTAATCAAGAAAAATGAAAATAATGCTTAAAATGCGTGAACAATTTTAGACATAACGGCTTAAGTGTTTTGAAGTTGAATACCTATTTATTTATTTGTCTAAAGACCAAAGCTCAAATATTTTATAGCTAAACCTTATAATATAATTTTGTGTAAATTGCTAATCTCAGCAGTAGTTAATGAAACCCAAAAATAGTTAAAAATGAATTCATGCTCCTTTGATGGACATTTTAGAACAGAAAAAGGTAGTTTCATAAAATTAAATTGCTTTTTAAATGTTTTATTGTGAAGATTTTTGATGAATTTTTAAAATATGAAAATTTCAAACAAGGAATATTTTAATCTGATAAAAAATTAGGCTTTTATTTATGCTCTGCCTGTTTTAAGCCGTTACGAAAGTACGAAATGCAAATTTTAAAGCTATATTGCAAGCGAATCACGAACCAAGACGAAACATAAATTGCCAAAATGCTAATCTAATTTTAATTAAACAAAGCAAGGAGTGACGCGACGCTAATGATGTTATTGTTCTTTTAATGCTATGGGCTTGTTCGCTTATACATTATTCATTCCCATCTTCGGTCGACATAATGTAGGAATTGTAACATAATGCCATCAAACTAAATCATCTTATTCGTTACAGTCACCATAACAATAATAATGATGATGATGTTATGTCAGTGCATAATGTTTTCTCTGAGATTTGCATCTGCTGTTATTTTTGTACTTAAATTACCAGCCATATTGATTGTGTATCTTTCTTACTTATCTCATTTTTTTCTTTTCATTTCAGACACTTCAATCATCCTTTTTGCATGATGGATTGTGGATTGTGCTCAATAGCAATAAATCCGGACCTTCAAGCCCAATTTTAAACTCAAATGGAAAAGAGATGATATAAAAAAAAAAATGTGGGCTCTGTAAAAGCGCGTACATCGAAATAAAGATAAAAAAGTGTGTGGATAAGCATTAATGTTTGTGTTATTACTATACATTTTGGAAAATTTTATATATAAATAAAAAGAGAAAAAAAAATCACATAACATTGTTACATTGTTGTGAAAAGAGCAACGTGTTATGATAAAAAGCGAAAAAAATCCGTAAAATGTATAATAATGAATGAAATAAAATCAAATGAAGAATGAATGGAATAAGAAGTTATAATGGAAAAAATCATAATAATAAAAAATATGATAAAATTCAGGAAACATGAAGTATAAAATGAAAAAATGAGTGTCGTGATGATGTCTAATGTGTTCGCTCTGAGTTATGATGAAATAAAAGAAAAGGATTTTGACGCAGACACCCATCACTTGTGATAAAAGGCAAGAAGAAACGTTTTTATTTTGTTAGGAGCGTGAATTGAAAAGTCGTTGGGACAATATTAAACTTTTTTTTAACATGCAACTTTGTACGTGCAATCGCGGACAAATTCAAACACAGCGATCCGAGCCCTCATTAGTTGGTTATCCAGATTACTTTCGAACGCGATCATTAGATAGGTCAATAACTAATCGTAGTAGCAGCAGCAGACATAGACGCGCACAAGTATCATCTCGTAGTTGTAGTCAGACCTCAATTGAACAAGAGGAACCCTTTGTGCGGAATAGTTTAGCTTACACCTCCTTACCACCGGAATCAACGACAACAACACCGTGACAATACAACCCCGACTGTACATGTCTTAGAGTCCCCTTCAATCCGGGCTACTACTATTACAACTACGGAATTTGCACGGGAGCCTCTATTTCGTGTCCCCAATCGTATTTTCCTTCGTGCAATATTGCATCGGATGCCGATGAAACAGACGCCACACTTCCACCAAACTACCCGTATTACAATTCAACGAATTGCGGACATCGATGTTGCTACGAGCAATATTTGAGACAGAGACAAAAGGAATTTGAGCAGTTTTATTGTTCGGCACAAGTGCAACAGCGAGAGCACGAAGCTAATAAAAACAACTGCGAGCAATCCCAAGTAGGAAATACAACATCGGCACCGCCACCAACTGCAATTGCGACGACAGCGGCACCCGGAACCAAACCGAAACCCATAAAAATAGATAAAGCAACCGATACTTCCACAGACATGAATCCACCTGACAGCCCACCTTCCATGGCTTCTTCCGCAAGTCCTCCACCGGCACCACCACCGCTACCAATCTCCGTTCGAGCCGCATATTGTGCACGATGTCGCTTCAACATTGAACATTCGCGACACGATTTATCAAGTAGCCAAAGTCATCTGCTGAATGTCGGAAATGGCACTGGCAGTGCACCAGCCAACAATTACGGCATTCCTAGAAACTCATACGCAGGTAAGCACAACATTTTGGTCTAATTAATCATTTTCTCTGTTTATTTTTAAATGAAAATTATCACATTGCGACCACATTTGATAAAGAATTAAAAATTATATATTGAGTCGGATTTTAATTTAATTTCACTGGTATACATTTTATTTTGATTCTATTAATATGAATAATTGTAGCCAACGGCATCACTTTTCTGGATAAATAAATAAATTAATTTAATTATTCGATGCAATGACATTTAAATACGTGTTTCACAGTATATTGCGTTTTTGGACTGTCAATAAAGTTAAACGTTCTGCAATAACATTTTATTCCAGTTGAGAAATTTATTAAAAATGCTTCCGACCAAACCTTCCATATGTGATCTTTCTGGGGAAGAAAAAGCGACGTTTTTTTTAAATTAAGAAAAAATTCTTCCATTTTTCTTCCCCCTAGTGTCGGAAGCTGGCAGAATATATTAGCTCTTCGCAAATGATTTTTTTTCAAGAACGAACCCTAGGAACTGAACAGAAACTAGGCGCAAAACATAAAAACGAAAATATAATGTTATAACACACACAACACCTAAAACAATAAACTGTGAAAAAACACATTGTAGGTGGCTTTTCAACATGAACAGTGAGGATAGCATACACACATTTCCACATAAGAGAATATGAGCAGGCAAAAAAAAAACAAAAACATAAAAAACTTGTTCGTGGCAAAAACAGCGCTCGAGTCGGAGTAACAACAGCCACCCAGATTTTAGAAAACATAAATTTTTCGTTTTACGATACAAATATGTTTGAACTGATGCTGTGGCGACTTTGTATGTTTTATTAATGGAAACATTTTTTTTTTTTGAGATTTCGTTTATTTTAAAAACTAAGAATAGGAGGATTTTTGAATATTATTCTAACGCAATCAAATAAATTAGACGACTTAGGTTTTTATTTATCAATCGTTGGAATTTCTCGTTTTCTCAGTTTTTCCTGCTTTTCACTTTTGAATCTGGATCTGCAAGACGCAATTAGTCGGATTGTAGCAAAGTATATGACTTCAAAAATGCTCATCAGCGACATGCCGAGAAACAGTCCAAAGAGCCCGCCAAAATTAGAGACAAAGTCGTACAAGCCATATAACTCAGATCGTCTCATAGGTACAAACTGCGATTCACGAAATTGAATTTCCACTCGCATGAAGTGATATCTGTGTAAAAGGAACATTTTGAGCATGGAATTTGTTAAGAGGTAATGGTGTATTCATAAATTTCATAAGACCTACCCGAGTGGAAGTGTATTATAATCCAATCCTACACTCTCCAAATAAAAGGAACTTGTACGATAATCGGCCATGTAATTGATTGAATTACATGCCGGTAAACATTTACACTTGTAGTTGAATGCAAGATGATCATATTTACTATCGTACTCGTCTTTGCTGCCATCCGCATCGGAATTCCCTGAATCATTCTTATTTTGTCTCTCCTGCCACTGCCGGTATTTGTACAAATAAAATGGATAACGTCGCTCTTGAATGAGTGTTCGCACAGTTTCGTTGGCGCTTGTTGTATTCGAAGCTTCGGAGGAATTTTTCGGTTTATTACCCATCACTGGCGGCTCAATGTAGTCCTCTTCGTTTCCCGTATCAAGTGCTCCGGACAAATGTTTGTATATCGCTTGCGTGTAGCATTCGAAATTCTCTAGGCCGCAAATTCTGGCACCGACACCTCCTGTTGGGCAGACAAACAGAATGACAGTTATTACAATTTTGCTGTTAGACGAAGAATAATTGATACAATTTATGTGTTGGATACGTACTTGGCATCCAAAATGGAACGCAATCACATAACAGCTTTGAATAATCCGCTAAACATTCCAATTCACAATTCTCTTTGGTGTAAACTTGGAAATATTTAAGTGGATTTTCATGATTGAAGTAACACTCGCGCTTCGTAGGCGGGTAGTCACGTAAGAAACTGGATGTTCGTATCAACTGGGGAGTTACGGTTAGCGTAACACTCTGCCCGGTAGACACTTTAAAATATTGCTTCGTGCTCCAGGGAAATTCTGTCGGTGCGTGCAAATATATCTAGGATAAACACAAACAAAAACACTTAAGACAGCATAAACCTTTTCGAAACAAAAGAAACTTACCTTGAATCCTCGTCCTTGCTGCGGAAACAAGTTGTCCATATTCATCGTATTCAGTTTGAGAGTTAATGCGAGCTTTTCTCGTGTCGAATATACCCTCTTCGGATACGTATTTATTGTAATATTTTTTGTATATCCCGCTGTCTTGGTCCAATTCGAGCTAAGTCGTCCGCTACTGCGATACCCATGAACTCTATCATGATGAAAAACAATAAAGTTAATAAACCACCCGAAAAAATACGTGATAATCTTACGTTTTATTGAGAAATAGCTCACTTTTATCCAGTAAGTTATATGTGTAGCAGAGACCGTCTTCCGTTAATATTTTGCCAAAATCCCTTCCACATTTCTTCGATGTTTTGGAGAAAGCCCAATCATGACTGTAACAAACGTCCTCGAGTGTCGGTGTGATTGTGTCCAGTATTGATAAAACTCTTTCTCGGTCCATACTTGTTTTGTTGCTGGCATATGCGTCGTATGTATCGACAAACTAGGAGGTATTTCGATTTTTTTTTTGACATGCGATAAGAGATGCGTCACCGATAATTTGTGTGAAAAAAAGTAACATCAATTAGTAGAAATGCGTTAATTATGCGGCGATAAGTGATTTGGTAAACAAGTATGATGATAAAGTGATACATCTTCTTACCTCTGATACGTCAGCACCTTTGGGAAGACACATTTGTGCAAGCAGTTGGAAAGTTTCTCTATCAAAGTCTGTCAACTTGTAATCAAGATCGAGTGTTACGTTTGTCTCGGCGCTGCTGTGTCGTCGCTTTATTTCGTTGAGCACTTTTGTGTAGTTGAAAACTTTTTTAATTGACTTTTGGTCCGGACAGATGGTGACAGCGGGAAACGGGACTTCAGAGATAGATTCGAAACGTTTATCGAAACTAATGATCACAGGATTCCGTTCCCACCGTATATACCGTTCCCACACGAGACTACCGCAAAACCATAAAGCAAACGCATAAATTGCTATCCATATTGTTCTTTCGAGCCAGTGTGACTGGCCGGTTAGAAATTTCATGCCATGAATTGATGTCGTATGACAAAAATCATTGAACACTTCATTAGCAACAGCCTTTACTTTATTCGTTTCACATGACTCATCACATTTTTCATTGTTATGCTCTTGCAGAGCGCGTCTATGACTCGAGCACGTTCTGCAATCTAGGGGTATATCGATAACTTGCGATGATGGACTATGTCGCTTTGTTTCCACACTGCCGCCATGCAGCGAAAATTTCGGTTTCCTAATCCCATGGATCTTGTATTTGTTATTTGACACAACATTCCTATAAAAAGAGGAAATTTGTTTTGCTTTTTCGTTAGCTTTTACAGTCATTGCTTCTCTAGTTACTGCTAAAATTACACTGCGACATTGATTTCTAACAACACATTTTTTTTTTCTTTTTTCTTAAGGCAGTAAACTTATTTAATGCGACTTTTAATAATCCAATAATATTCTTAGTATACCGTCCTCTCGAGAGAACTACTTCAACTTGACTAAATTTTTATTCTTGGTTTCTTTAGTTTAAAAATTCGCACTACTACACGACCATCCACAATAATCGAAAAGTTAACAAAAAACGTTTATTCAAATGACAATAATATTAAAAGTTGTCGGTATTTTGTTTTATGAATGAACCAACCCGTGAACGAGCGATTGTCTGAAAAACTGTGTTAATTGATTACAAATATAAAACAAATGCCTCAGTATTCACGAGAAATAAAGTAATCATCATTTTCAAACATCCTTTATGTTGTTGTAAATGTGAAATTTAAAAAAAAACATTTAAAATTATTTTATTTAAAAACTTTCACAAAAGAATGAGTGACACTTGATTTGTGCCATTTTATAACTTTGTCACTGTCATTAAAAAGTTATAGACACTTTTTGATTAGATACAAAACAAACATTCCAAAGTTTTGAAGAATAATAATAATTTACATTGCAATGTTGTGTACTTGTTCATTCTAATACACGTACCTAGTAGCTATAACAATTTCACACATTAGTGAACTTGAATATAATAATTTTTTGTGGTTGATAACAGTTGAGCAGTAATAATCATTGTTATTACAACATTAGCATACCTATCGTAATAAATATTATTGAGATAAATTTTACAAACAATGAATAAATATTTAACATTTTATTTATTCAAACTATATTTAAATTTAAAAAAATAGATAACTTTATAAGAATTAAATTTAAACAAAAATTACTATAAAAATATTTTTCAATAATAAACTTTATAAAAAAAAAATAAATAAAAAGATAATAAAAAAATTTAAAATAAGTATAATCTTAATATAAGTATAATCTTCGTTACAAACAAAAAATTATGTTTTCTAATGTGTGAAATTCTATAGTTGTTAATTATGAAGTTATAAGATTATCAATCATATTAAAATAATTCATTTTTTGGAATTATATTTAAAAAGTAAATTTGTAAAAAAAAAATCATACCTGTTATTTTGCTCCATGAAAAATTTCTAACTACTATTGTAATACTTAAAGTTTTGTCATTGTTTGGAAACACGTGAGCAGTAAAAATGAATCATTGTTTTATTACGACATTTATATTAGTTTAATTATAATATTTCTAGTTGCTCCTTTTATTATACAAAAATAACATTTTAATGTCTTTTCTTCTATATCGGGCATCTTTCGATACAACACCGACGACAGTTCCATTCCATTCAAATTATTTTATTGCTTTTATTATTGTTCTACATCAAAAGTTACTTTCAAAATTTATGCCACCTACCGTGAGTAAAGTTTGACCACTACTGTTTTATTACAACATGCATCGGATTTTATTGTCACTCAAAAAGATTTTTCCGCATTAGGGTGCTCATTTGTGTATCAAATCGAGAAACTTACATTGAGTCACGTACGAAATTTTAATCGCTTTTTACCAAACATCCAACATGTGATTTACTTGTCATCACTTACTGTTTATTATTATTAAAATAATTATCTGTAAAATCCACACACATGCTACTGCGATTGTATGCCAAAGAAAAAAAAATAAATTGAAAACTTTTATCAACAAAAAATCGCGAAAAAAAATAAGAGCTTTTTACGTATGACTCTATAAAGTTATATTGTGTGTTTAATGTAATTTACACACGTTGTAGCTAACGTAATTTTTTTTACAACTATTTGATTGTTTGGTTATTATTATAAAAACGTGCTGCTAGTCGTTAAATTTCAACGACAATCGCGTAAGCTACAAGTTATCGAAAACACTCTGCGCTTCAATATGAAACTTTATGTCGTTTTAAGAGTATCTCTTATGTCTTTAAAAAATAAAGTTGTAAAAGTTTCTGTGTACACAACCCACCTTTAACGAAAAATAGGAAAAAACGAGGTGTCTGAAGTGTACTTGTTACGATTCAGTGATAAAAAAAGGAAGAAACCAAAAAAGGAATGTACATAATATAAAAAGGAAGATGTCTCAATAAAAATTCAATTCGAATACCGCAACCTCTTGATCATCATCCCTTTTTTTTTGTACAA
This sequence comes from Culicoides brevitarsis, assembly GCF_036172545.1. Taxonomy (NCBI): domain Eukaryota; kingdom Metazoa; phylum Arthropoda; class Insecta; order Diptera; family Ceratopogonidae; genus Culicoides; species Culicoides brevitarsis. The sequence continues at coordinate 21,226,486 of NC_087086.1, read as the reverse complement.
TGATATAGGGTTTTCTCTACAAAGGAACCGAATGTAGTATTTAATCATACAAGTTCGATGTTACCTGAGCCACTTGTCTTACTTTTAAAATAAAGTCAATATTAGCCAAAAGTACTTGGTACATGAAAAGTTTTAGCAAAAAGTTTAAATGAAAGTATAAAAATACAGGAAAAAAGTTTATACCTACGGAACATTATTGTCAATTTATGTTTCACCACCCTTCACTTCATGACGCAAAAAAATGTCTGAGATACTTGATAAAGAATGTAAGGAAACTTGCTTTGAAAATAATTTTGTCAAGTATTCGTCTTATTCATTTTTCTTTCAATGAAGATAGTTTTTGCTTGAATTTCACAAATGAATGAATTAATTACATACAGAGCAAAAACCACGTTTCGCGGCGCATTTTAGGCTTTAGGTAGGTTTTTATGAAACATATACTACCCGAGACGAAAATATTTCCTAGTGACTTTTTTTTTAATTTTTTCTTACAAATTTAAAAAAATCCCAAAATGTCGATTTAAGATTTTTAAAAATTTAGGTTTAAATATATATTTATTTTTTTTTAATATGATCTTTTATTTTCTCAATTTATTTTAAATAATTTTTCTCCATAAAATATATACTTGCAAAACTTCCATTGCTTTACAAAAACCAAAAATGCGATGCGAGACGTCAGTTTTTCACTTTTGTACCACATCGCGATCTTGGAAAATTAAAATAGAGTTAAAATAGTTTAATGTTATATAAAGTCACCCATTGTTTTGATACAGAGAAAAAAAAATCAGGATATGCATCTATAAATTATAAATAAAGGAGGGGAATTGCGAATGAATTATTCATATAAAATAGGCATTTTTACAACAATATAAAAGTTGCACGCAATTCACGAGTAATGAGAGCATCCACCTCAACAGCTAGCTATAACGGCCTACCTGCAGCGTTTCACGAAGCATAACTTAACTAACTTTAAAGGAGGGAAAACATATAAAATATTTTTTTCAAATATTTTGCCGTCGATGTTTTCCAATACAAACACACACGTTCACTCGAGAACAATGCCAGCAGAAAAACAACATTGAAGGAAGTTTTACATTGAGTTAAGATTTTTCAATTGACTGGGTGTGCACCGAGTTTGTTCCTCCGAAAAGGAGCAAGTTTGAAATTGTTGCACACAATATTGTTGCTCACGTGGAGACTAAACTAACATATTTGGGGCAAATCAGCGTGTTATTTAGTACAGAAAGTCTGTTTATGTTTTCATTAACATGTTTTGTGTGTAAAGACCGTGATTGACGTGTTGAAACAAGAAGTAGGTACCGGAAGAACAGATTTAAGTTTATGATGTTCAGCAAGCACCCAAAATCCAAAATTGTTTCCTTCATTCTTTCTCTTTTTTTTCTCATTTTGAACGAAACTGTTCGAGCAAAATTTACATTTGAGTAATATTGGAATCTTGATAGAGCAATTATTTGCAGAGTTTATTTACACATTTTATTATTATATATTATTTTATGTTCGAGCATTCATTCATATATTTTTTGCGCGGTGCATGCAGAAGCGCACACTGTATTTATTTAACTTTATAATAGCAGCTTACGTTCGCATAATATATTACAATACAGCATAATATTATTCATATAAACAACATATCAATCGTAGGATTGGAGGATTTTGTATGCAGTAACGCCGTTTTGATTTACGGTAATTGTAATGTTTGTTTTAATCAAATTTGATCAAATCCGGAAATTTGATGTACATTTTCTGCTTGGAGTCGATTTTATTGACAAAAGCGCGTGGTACGCTGATTTTATGGATTGAACGTGCTTTGGGATAGATAGCGGTATCATAACGTGATGGAGTCCATAATTTTCAAGAAATGCGTATCGTAAAAAAATTATTATAATTTAATTCACTCGAGTTCGATCGAATTTATGTAAAAAAAATTAATAGTGACTTTTGATCAAGTAGCGCTCATGGCAGTGAGCATATTTAGGCCGATTTAGATAAAACTCAGAAACCAAGTTTGTTGTCTGATTTTAGAAAAAAAAAATTAAAATTGACAAATTTCGACAATTTTTTTTAATTATCTTTTTATTTGTCTTTTTTTATTTTAGTGTAAAAAAATTAATTTATATGAAATCGTTCTTTTTATTAAATGTAAACTTATTTTAAATTACGAACAAGTACAGCACTACTTATTTTTAAAAATTACACAAACACCCAAAAATGGTTAAAAAGACGATTTTTTAATGAATGAACCTCCCATTCTTAAAGCTATCTGGACTCGTTTTAACTTACCCTTTTGTTAAAAAAATTTCTTGATCTTATTTTAAAGTTTAATTTGGAGCGACCTAAATATGAAAGTAATAGTACTGTCATAAAATGCAATGTAGTATGTAAAAAAATGGTTCTCGTTGCATCTCGTAGTAAAATTTTTATAAAACTTTACTGCATATTTTATAAAAAAAAGCAAAAATACTAACTCGGCAGAAACTGACACAATCGCTTCTGGCATTCAATATGGCTTATCATTGACTTGAATGGTAAATAAAAGCAGATTGTTAGTCAATTTATATTTTAATGAGATATTCTCTTTAACTATATATCCACGTAAAAACTCGGCAATCAGTTATTTTTAATAACAGTGACACAACCTTGAAGGTACCCTGATAGTAACCGCATCGCATAGATAGCCATAATAATTTATGCTTGAGCGCAAATCTTATTTTAGAATATAATTTCAAATTTTGTGCTTACTTGACTTGACAGTGTGTGTCATGGATGGTAGAGGATATAAAATAAATTGCCGTTCAAAAAGGATTGAGACAACGAGCTTGCACATCACTTTTGTCAATGCTGACCTACATGTGTGTTGGTTGTGTAACGTCAATCAATCATCATATTGTATGGAGTCGGAACAAATGATCGAAACTTAATCAAAAAAAAGGAGACTTTGCGATAATGGCCCCAGGCGTTCATATATGAGAAAGACATATGAATACGGAATAACAACAGAGACGGCAGTCTTTGTAACCAGACATGCAGGTTTAGTGTGCAATAAAAAAGTTTTATAGGAAATCAAAGAGGACATTAAGCTGTGTATTGTACGGAATTTCGGTCAAAGGGAAACTTTTACGAGCACTAAATAATGAATTGTAATAAATTGAGTAGGTATGGAATTTGATATTTGATGTCCGGCTTCTTAGATATGATAAAAATTTTCTTTAAACTTTTAATCTTAATTCAGAATGGAGTTGCCTAGTTACTGAAATGGTACGATGAGGCCTTGAAGATTAAAAAAAAGAAGATCCTTTAAGTTTTCAAAAGAAGTTTATCTCTATTTATTTATTATTTTTTTTTTAGAAAATTAAATCATTAAAAATTTATTTAGAAGTTTTTATCCCAATTTTTTTATTTGATGGAAAAAGGGGCAATATAAAAAAGTTTTGTTTTGAAATACTTTTTCATATATAATGGCAATTTTCGACCTTTTGCAAATATTTTTTTTCTAAAACGTTTTCTCCATGGTATTTGCTGATTTCAAACTAGATTCAGTCAATTGTAAAAAAAAAATGAAAGCAGGAAATTCTTATGCAAACTTAATTTTTATGTTCTAAATTAATTTTTTTGAAAAAAAAAACATCTTGAAAAACTATGAAATTTTTATTTTTACCTCTTTTGTGCCCCATTCTACATAAGCAACAAAAAATTGTTAAAAACGGTCTTTATAAAAATTAAATTTTTTTTATGAAAATTTAGAGGGTCTCAATTTTTTAAACTTCCAGGGCTTAATGTAAAAAGCCATTTTCACCACATTGAGTTTCTATCCTTCATTCAAATTCATAATTTTTTAGAATTATTCCTCGTCTTTGCTTTGATTAACATGTAAAAGTTAACGGGAATATTCTTTCGTCAATTGTGTTCCGTGGAACATCGAAAATTGGCAGTCATAGCAGCATCCGATTTACTATTGCGAATAATAAAATCTAGGATCTCTAGAGTCACGTTCATAATTCAATATGCATTCAAGTTATTCTCTCCCTGCATACCTACATATTGATCTACTTGAACATTCACGAGAGAAAGAAAAACAAAATTTGGCTTTGTGTTACAACAACAGAATGTTTTGCTAAAAGGGGGGAGAAAGACTACGGAAAAAGTAGTTGTGCTCATTTGTATGGTAATGATTATACGTGAGGAGTTGTTCTTTCACAGAAGATTTGAATACATTTTGGAAGAGAAACAGGAAACGTGGTTTATTGAAGTGCGAAATAGTTTTTAATGTCCCTCCCAAGAGATTTTATTTATGTTTCGTGACATAGTTTGGCATCCGAAGAAATATCCGACGAGTAGTACGACAAATTGGAGAGTTTTATGCTATTTAAGTTGTAATCCAACAAATACGCATGTTTGAGTAAAAGTATAACTAGTTTGGGACATTTTTGATTTCATATCACGTTTCATGTTGTTTTTTCCTGTTCCGAGTTCCTTAAACTTTAAATTTGCTAACAAGGTTATTTCTTGATGAGAAGCGCCCATTGATGAAGACAAAAAAAAAGTAAATAAAAGACAAAGCAAACCAAATTGTATCCCACGACAATTATTTCAAAGCCACAAACAAAAACTAAGCTAACACAGCAGATGATTAATTGCTCAAATAAACTCCATTGATTTGCGTTCAAATATTGGTTTTTGTGGTCTTTTGTTCATTTCGTGAATTAAATTAGGGGGCACATGCTGGCTATATCATTCACGCCAGAAGTAAAGTTTTTATCGCACTGGTCATTAAATAAATGGTCCAACACTTCAATTCATTATAGCAAATAGGAATCCAAGTCACTTCATACTACTCTGTAGAAAAACAAATAAAAATAACAGACAATCACTAGTGGACGAATGATTTCCGGTCAGACGGAAAATTTAATTCCCTTTTTGTTTATTTTGTTTTGCCGAAACTTGGGAGTGATTTCATTAGGATTGAGTTGTTTATTTTAACATTTTCGAGTGCGCCGTTTTGATATTGGCCGGTCATCGGTACCAAATAACTGCATGAAATATGATATTCATAAAATATTCCAATTTTGCATGAATTTTTAATTAAGAGACAGTTTATTAAAACCTCAAATATTTTCTATATAATTGACACAGGATACAACGTCCAACAAAACCGTGGTTTGGCCGATGAGGAAGATAGCGTGTACCCCGCTTTGCTGGAACGTGAATTTCACTCATTACATCGTAATGTACCTGGACTGCGTCGAGCTGGAGTGGATACGAATGCAATTCGCCAGGTTAGTACTTTTAAAATCATTTTGATGTTTTTTCCCCGAAAAAAAAATCTTTAACACACGTTCTTTCGCAATAATTTTTGTATTTTTTTTTTCGTGCAAATAATAAAATTGAATTTATGCATCACCAAACAAACAGCACTTTTATCCGGACGGAGGATGGGGCTGGATTGTGTGTGGCGTTGCATTTCTAGCGCATGTACTCACTACCGGATTTCAGTTATCCTATGGCCTACTTCTCCTGTACGCAATGCGCCACTTAGGACACCAAGCAGATGTTGAAGCAGGTTAGTCGTTGTAAAATTTCTAAAAACAAAAAAAAACCAAGAGAACTATAAAGTAGACATTAAACAATGAGTATTATGACGTGAAATTTATGGGACACAAGGCGTAAAAGTTTCCACCATAAAAATTTCATCTGTTTTTTTTCTGTATTTTTTGGTGAGAAACAAATTGGTCGTTTTTTTTCAAAGTTTTCCAGTAAATATCAGTAATACTTGCAATTATTATTAATGCCCGATTAAAACTTTACAAATTACTGTCATCTCTTTACAAATGAAAAAACTAATTTTTACAAGTTTAAAAAGGAAGTTTGACTCGACAAAAGTTAAAATTATCTAATGCCAAAAAATCTCAGTAAAAATCTAAACTTTTCTTTTTCACTTAAAGAATGTCAGTTTATTTGAAGTTGTTTTTGCACCCATAATGCAACAAGACAAAAAATCATAGAAAAAATATTTTAAAAGTTATCTTTGAAGTAAGAAAAAACTCTTTTTTAAAGACAGCATGACAATAATTTCCTTGACTGCTGAGACATTATGTTTTCTTAGATCTTTGTGTGTGTGTGTGTCATCATTTGACAAACGGCATTTTTAATGCTATAGAACCTCTTAAGCTTGTAAGCTTATCACACACACAAAGAATAAGATCTTCCCATTGAATTTAAAAAGGATTTTGCTAGATTTCAAAATTTTGTTTTATCTTTATCTTGTTTTCAATCAAAAAAAAAAAATAGCTGCGGAAAACAAAATTTTACGAATTTCAAAAAAACAATGACAATCAGACACACACATTTTATAGAGTGATAAATGATTTCACTGATATTTGGCGCACTTTATTTATCTATCCAGTTATGGTTTTTTTTTGTCTTCTTTTATTCTTCGGATATTGCTGTAAAAAGGATAAGTTGTCTAGCCTCCAGCAATGTGTTTTATAATGCGAGAGGATAGACATTCTTTCATAAGTTAAGCCACTACACAAAAGAAGATAACTGAATGGAATGATAAAAAGGGACAAAGAAGAGAAATAAAACACTTGATTATATTGAAACAAAACAATCGCTGTTGGTGTTTTCAATATTGAAGTTTTAAAAAGAAAAACAAACTTTTATTATTACGACACTACCAATTGCCACTTTACAACAAAGTCGTAGTTTTTCATTATTTCGTCGGTGTAAAGGAATTTCGTATATTCCAAAAATTGATTGTTACGTCAGATAGCAAATTAAACCACAATCTTGATAAGAAACAATGTATTACTTTCAGCTTATTGACAATGAAAGGCATATTTCCAGCAGATGACGATAAATAATTAAATTTTCAATAAATTTTAAGCAACATTAACACCTGTTCTGATATTAATTGCATTTTGATGTAGCAAAAGATAGATCAGTATCATCCGCTGTATCATATTACAAATTTTCAATTTACTTTGTGTATATCTTTATTTTCAATCTTTGCTACCCAACGGAGTAAAACGAATTTAATCAATCTCAACATTATGATTATTTAAGGAATAATTTTTTAATTAAGGGATGAGATTGATTTCTTAGGGGTTAAATGAATCTTTTAAGGAATCATAAAACTCGATTAAGGGGTCAATTTGTCTCCAAGGGGGTCAGTTTGCACCCTTAATGATCACCATTTTTTTCGGTCCGTAAATAGGAGAAACTTTATAGGAGGACAAACATTGACTTAAAATCGATTTTATTGTCTCTGAGATTGTATCTGTTTGTGACACAATTTTAATTGGTTTTTCCACTAAATTCAATCCATCCATTTCGTGCATCAGTTGTAATAACATTTGAGTGACTCTACGGATCAAAACAAGACTGAAGGGTTATATTAATTCCTTATTTTGGAAAAGGGGTTAATCTAATTCCCTAAGAGGTGAATTGGACTGTTTTAGAAGATAATTTAATTTCTTTTGGTCATTTATAATCCCATTTTTAGAAGTTAAATCAACCTTAAAAGATGTTAAAAATTTTTAAAAAATTATTAAATTAACAACTTAAAGGGTTAAAATCATACTTTTTCAAGCCACAGGGGATTTTCCGTTTATGAAAAATAACTTTAATTACTGCCCTTTTCAGAACTTTAACAATTTTAATGTAACCCGCTGAACTCGCAATGAACATAAATACACAATATACAATTAACAACAAAAGCAACAAATTATCTACCACTTAATTTTCCAAAATTTAGAAAACTACTCCTTTGTACACCGAAAAGTAATGCTGCGCTAACACCAGATATACGTGTGCTGGATATAAATAAAGTATTTTATCTTAATTACATATCTTAAATAAATGATTCCACATTATTCTGAATATGTGCTTGTTTGAGACTCTGTAGAGTTGCCTAAAAGTTATATCAATTTAAACACATATGCTAGAAGATCTTTGCACATTTAGGTGTCATTGCTTTTTACATTACCTTCTGTACTACTCCTCTGTGTCTGAATGAATTTGTCTGCCAAGTCATATCTACAAACGTTTTATGAATTGGGATATTGCTTTAAAACATTAATAAAAAATTGTTTATTTTCACTCGTGTCGGACCTGTTAAAGAGGATACCGTATCAATTTGAATTTTGAAGTGGGTACGAAAGGAAAATGTCCTTTGTAAACATCCAACGCGAATTATTTTAATTTGTCCATTATTTTAATGGATTTTTATTATTAAAATGGAACGCCTGGTTATTCATAAAAAAAATACGATGACAAAGGGTGAAGAAAAGCCCTTAAAGCCGAAAGAAAGGGCTCAGAATAAATATGGGTCTAATTTTGTTTCTTTTTTTCGCATCAAAGATAATCTTCGACCAAACCGAGTCATTATATGAGTGTACACCCACCTCTTCTACCGAATATGGCGAAAACGAGGATGAGTTAGGTTAGGGTAGATAAATTGAATACCAAATGAGCAAAAAGGAACGACTGAATGATACGAATGTAAGTGTAAACAAAAGCCTTGAAGAAGGGAAAATAAATAAAACTATTGCCACAATAAAAACCGGAGAAAAGAGAAATAAGTTTTTTTTTATTTACATATTTACTCAACTGATCATTTGTTTAATGTTTCGTAAAATTTTATGTATTAATTCAGGAGAGAATTCTTTCTTTTTTTTTGTAAAAATATTGATTTATTTTTTTGTTTTATTTCTTTTTATATTGCATTGATAAATACAAAAAAGGTAAATAACGCTAAAAATAGCGAGAAAAATTTCATAATTATTTGAGGCTCTGCTTGTTTATTGGAGCGAAAGTAATTTGAATTTTATTTCGGAGAATAATTATTTATAATTAAAAACGTTCACTTTTGTCTTTTGCACCGTTATAGTGGAAATAACGTCCACTGTTGTCATCTGTTGCTCCATTTCGCTAGGCAACATATTAATTAAGGCATATTATTCCGAGAGACAACATGTCACGTACAGATGTGGAACATCTCTTATTGACAATATTGATTTTTTTTGTGTCTCTTTAAATAAACACTAACAGAAAACACAAGAGAACACTTAACGTTTTCTTAATAAAATAACGAAATTCAGTTTATTCTTTTAATACGTTTTGTGTTTCACTTTAGTTAAATAAACATCAACAAATATATGTCTTAGCTGGCTTGTCACTAAAGACAATAATAATACATTTTGCCGAATAGCTGGTCGATTCAAGACAGTTAGTCATGAGTTAAATTACTTTGTTCGATAGATCCTTTCAACATCCGATCCAATCTAATGCGGAGAAAAAAATAAATGTATTCGCATTGATTGTGCGACATATTATTGTAGTACAACAAAAGACAAATACCATAAATGTGAGGGATAAAATGAGCTCGTTAGGGATAATGAGATCAGAAAATCCTCCCATGATTTTACTATTATTTCTATTTTCTCTTCATCCACATAGTTTTAGATTTTGCTGGTATGTGTCACATAGCGTGTGACGGCATTATTATGTATATCTGAAAAATATCTGTGTCTGACAACATAAACGTGTGTCTTTTATTGCAAATTAATGTGACAAGTAATTGTAATTGAATTTGATGCGAAACTTTGAAGTGAATATATAGATGAAAAGAGAAATGAGAAAGATAATAATAATAATGTGCTCTTGGGTCACATATTTATACACCGACGAGGCATTTCAGGCAACTTTTTATCGGTCCTTATATCGGTTTCACTCACAAATTTAGATCATTAAGATTAAATTTCAACAGTCAGCCAAAAAATTTGCCTAATTTTTTGTGTGCTACAATTTGTACGACTATTCGTCAGTGGGAACGATAAAGTTACTGCCACTTTATAATTAAGTTTTGTGTTTCGTAATGCTGTTTTTGTTATTTGTTAAAGCATCATTACGATTAATGCACTGCAGCATCTGCTCTTTTCTCGGCTAAGCGTTAAACGAAAGTTTATTACAAACTTTCAATGCGTATTTTTACTGCATCCAGAAGTATTTCGTAAAAAAAAAATTACAAAACCATCAGAAAGTCTGACGATGAACACAAAAACTATATCTAATGTAGAGGTTGTGTTGAATGTGAATATTGGACAGATGACAATGATTGATCGCTCATTTAGGTCATGTTATATAAACCTACTTAAAAAAATCAGAATATCAGGTGGTGTTATACAATGAAGCAACAATTTGTTTGAAGAAAAAAAACTCACACATTCTTTTCAATATTTTATCAATGTTCCTCACATTTAGTTCTTGTCCAAAGAAAAATAGAAAATTTCGACCATTATTTCTCTGTATAGCCCGGCCATACAAATGGTTATATTATAGTCATTGTAAAATCTTGCATATCTGCTTGGAATGAGACCAACAAAAAATCTCATTACTATTCATGCATTGTCGAGCCTAAATGAACCGAAAAAGTTATTTATCTATCTGAGGCATGTTTGGCTTCTTGCTTCAAGAGATAACGCTCCGGAGTTGCAAAAGTAATAGTAATAATGATAATAATAACGAATTATTTGAAAATTATTCTAAGAAAATCTCGATATTGGACACAGTAAAACTAAAAGTTCTACGAACTACTTCGCAAGAACATGCAACATCCCTGCTTCTTATTTTTTATCGATGGTCGAGAGAAAAATAAAATGTACACCAGCTTGAGACATGCATGACTGCACAACACACAGACAATTGTGTAAATTTTCCATGAAAAAGTGTCAAAAATACAATTTCTCTCCGTTTTCTTGTTGAATGTGGGTGGTATGTATTGATGTGGTATTGCACTGGAGAAAATTGAAATTCCTATCTTTGGAATAACTTCAAAACAGCAGATCACAGACATTATTTTATTTATGACGTTTCATGACAATGGACGATACAAGATTTAGAGAAGAACAAGCAAAAACAAATCTTATAAATTACGGTGAGTTATGTCTTATTGGTGTCGCTTGAATTTAATTTGAGCAGAATGTGTTGCATTTAGTAGAAAAAAAAATTTCGTTCAGAACATCGATTGAATTTAAAATTTTTTGAAGTGGATTTCATCGCATTTTGTAGAATAAAATTCGGTAATATCCTGAGATTGAAGATCGTCACGTAGTTTATATTATTTAAGGTCACGTGGTTTTAAGATCTCAGGTCGCGTGGTTTGGAAACTATTTTAAATCACTTTTAAGAAATTTCTCAGAACGTTCGGTGATTAGAAAAAATATGTTTTCATAAATTTTTTTTTACTTTTAAAATGAAAATGCGTTTTTGACGTGATTTGAATAATAACGTCAATTTTAAGTTTTTAAAAATAGGTACAATAGATTGTTGAAAGATACTCTATTCATATTTTGAGCTTGTCTCGTTACATAACAAATCATCCATTTATCTGCAGATAATTGGCTTGGTCATCTCTATAACAACCATTTGCTATTTCAAAGCAGCAAGGTGGACTCTCAATTCATTTATAATAAATATTCATTTAAATTTCGCATCGCACGATACGATAGAGACTAATAAATATTAGAACAGCCTTTTGTTATTCCCACCATCATAATCATCAACATCATCCCTTTTATGTTTTCGGAAGATTTCTCGCAAGATGAGTGCGTTGTGGTTGGAGTGTTTCCACCTCATATAGCATATATATGGAAATCAGTATTTGAATACTGATAACAAAAACTCAAGCGAAACAATACACAAATGACTCGTTCTTTTCATGTGTAACGTGTTCATAAGCTATATAAATACCAGTCGGAACAAATATATCTCTTGACTAAATATTTTTCCTCCTTACATAATCTATATATTACTAGCTGCAGGAACAAACCAGCAACGGGGAATTGTTTGTGTGTTTTCGTGAGAGGCACGAGTGTCGATATATTGTTAAAATAATATAGAACATTTCCGTTCTCTTTTTCAGTTTCCAGCAAAAAAAAATAAGTTTGTTATTGACAGACAAGTTTATGATATTGTATTATGTGCTTTTCCCAGTTCTCCCGTTTTCAGGAATCAGTTGTTGATTAACTTTCAATTTATTTTGTTTATTTAAGCAGCAAAATAAATTGAAGAACAAACAAAATTCTCTAATGAATAAAAACTATCCACCTTTGCAACAGTCTGCAATGTTCATCAAAAAATATGTGAGAAAAAAGCTAACAGGAAGAGAATAATAAGTCTTTCCGTCTGGCAATTATCATACATATAAATTCAAGTGGCGTATAAAGTTTATTCATCAACATAAAAACAACAACGAGGCCCCAAGTTTACTTGATGAGTGTAGGATTTTTTGCTTTTTTTTTGTTTTGTTTGGATACATTATTATATTTATTATTTCATTACACTCCCAACTACACATACACAGACCTAACATAACAATATTACTTTAATTAAGTTCATTTATCATTTGGCGAGGAAAATGCGTAACAAGAAAAAAAAAATTGTATGAAGAAGGAAATAACGAAAGAAACTTGACGAAAAGAGGATAATTAGAAACACTTGATAAGAAAGTTTGAAAGTGTTTGTAAGTTTTAATTTTTGTTTTGATAGTTAGCGTAGATTAGTCGTGACAATTGAATCATCATGTAACTTTATTCTCTTCATAAATTTGTTACTCCCATTGTTTGAATTGACTCTTGCAATGCAACGGAAAGTTCTAGTAAGTTATTCTTGTTTACGACAACTTTATGAACTGGTAGTCTCAAACAAAACTATAGAAAATCACGACCATAAAATCATTTTGAAGCAAAAAACGCAAAATTTATTTTTCGCAATCGCGTCCATTGTTCGAATGTGTTATTTTCCTCACCTGAACAAAAACCAATAATGTTGAAAAAATCCATTTTAAATTCTAGCAATTGACAGAAGTTGTAACGATGCACCGTTTTCAGCCCATCTGGTCCATTTCGCACTGTAGATTTACATTTTTAAATATTTGCATGAAGCATGCGACCAACACGGCAAAACAATACCAGTGGCATCGAGAGAGAAACACTATCTTTCGTTAAATGTGCAACACGATGTGGTCGTTAGTGTATAAATTAGTGATTGAGTGATTAAATTGTTCGCTTTTTAGTGCAACAATATCCAGAGTTTGTTTCTGGGATTTCCTTTGTTAACAAAATACATCAATCATGTCGCGCAATGACCATAATCCAACTCTAATGGAAAAAACGTTCGGAATAATGGAAAATTTCGCACGCATCGAATCAATAAAAACGACTTTTTTTTGTTACACGTTGAAAGAATTTTTAATATTCAACAGAAAACTTCGCAGCCACGTTCTCATTTTTAATTAAAATATATGATTAAAAATATTTTATGTCATGACGGCATTACTTATCATATTCTATATAAATATTCTTTCGCTTTTTTATATCTTTTTTTCCTTATGCTGCATGCATTTACGCTCAAATATTTTCAATATTCGCACAAGGAAACACACGTTTTACTACAACTTTTATTTTTTTCATTGAAACACGAGGAACGAGTAAAAATATTACATTTGAGAGACCGTAAAACTATCATCTAAGTGAATGTGGAGTAAAGAAGAAAAAAACAAACAAACAAGAATTTTTTGCATCCAAAATACAGGCAACGACGTAGGTTTTCACTTTAGATTATCTCTGCTTCTTGTGCTTATCTAACTTTTTTTTCGGGTATATAGAAAGAGACATTCATGAGGATTATGCAAAAGCTTTCATACACATTCAAATTTTAATACTACTACTTTCGGAAAATGACTGCCATTACTCAAAACTACATCGTCGTAAAAGTATTATTTTTTACTCACGTTTTGTCGAAACTTTTGATGATTTGTAGAGAGAGAAGAAAAGTTTAAAAAATCAGGAAAAAGATAAATTTCCAATCTAATTTGAAGATTTATATCATTAAAATTCCTAAATATGCTACTCGAAATAGCTTGTGCAAAAGTCAATTTTTATTATTTATGGCAGTCTTGATAGGCAAAAAATTTTTTTCCTTGTAATAAATAATGATACAAATATTTTTTATTCTATAATTTATTTCTTCTTTTAAATTTTAAAGTTATTAACCAACTTTTATGAGTATTTCTAACGTTAAAAATAATTTTTTGTTCTTGAGTAACTTTAGGTTTGCAGGTAAACGACAAACAATCCTTAAATTTTTCAAAAATTTTTATTAAAAATCTAAAAAATTTACCAAAAATCGTAGGTCATGAAATTTTTAAAAACTAATATTGTTTGTTGCTTTAGAAAAACCAAAAATATGATTTTCCACGTCTCAGTTTTGACTGTTTATTATTATTAACTAAACACATGATCAAATTACAGCTGTGCACATTGGTGACAATATTATTCTGAAAATTTATATACTTTCGTTGCAATAAGAACTAAACAGTGTCACTGATGATAATTTCTGCAGCATGTCTGAAACAGGAAATTTCTGACGTATACTGTAATATAATAATAATTGTTTGGTTACAACTGTTTTTGGATCATTGTTTATTCTGTCTACTTGTTGCAAAGTTGTATGAAAATATCATTATAAGAGAAGTGAGGAAACAAGATAGTCACAGTTGTCACTTAATTACGAAATTTTCCCTTCTTACGAGATTATTCGTTTGACAGTCATTTCCATCATAGCTTACGCCCGGAATAACAATGCCATGATAACAACGAAAAACATAAATCTTGTTCAAAATAAAGATAACTAATGTTGGTAAACTTTCTATTTGTTTTGTCTTACCGACAATGTTTGCATTAGCAAAAGTTATATATAATGTTTTGAAGTGACTAAGCAAATAATCATAAATTTACATTAATTGTTATTATTTCGTGGTGCACATCATACACACCTGAAGTGCAGATTATGCCATTTAAAGTACGTTCCTGTCAAAAGTTTCGTGTATCAAAAAGTGTATCTCCGTACAATCACCAGTCGTCTCCACTTGAAACATTATATGTTTCATTGGAATAGGTAAATTCTCTAGAGTTTCATCTTGAACTTCGTTTGTACGAAAATACATTTTCGTCTTTGAGCATCAACTCTTCACATAATCTGACACGTTCCTTGTTCAATCAAGTCACACAATAAATTAAATAACACGAGGATGAACACAAAAAAAATTTCACTTACCTACTGACATGAAAATTAAATCATGAATGCGAAAAATTTCGCATGACATGATTCATATATTTTTCTCTGGCAGTAATAAAAATGATAAAATATGTAAAAGATTTTATTATTAATCATATACATTTTATATTTTGAAAAGTTTTTTGGTGCTTTTTGTGTGTACATAATAAATCTTTATCAGTATTTCTTTTGTTGAAAGAGATAAATAATAAAAAAAATCTTTGTTGCTTTAATAAGTAGCTTTGACGCGCTTGAACTCACAATGATTCGGCTTTTTAAAAGTTGAGAAAAGGAGATAGAAAAATGTGAAAAATATATTTTGAAGAAACAAATAATGGATTAGCAACATTTTCTTTGAAATGTACATAAAATGTGGTCGAAAAGCGATTATCTTTTATTTTTCATTATTATATAAAAAGTTACATCAATCGACAAAAATATTTTTGTATGAATTCTTTTTCGTATTTTTAAATTATATACTTAATTGAATTTCAAGGGGCGAGCTTAGAGATTTAAAAAAGTTTAACAAAACTTTTCAAAATATTTGTTTGATGTTTATTTTTTTATCAGGTAAATTTTAGCTAAATGAAGAATTATGTCAAAATGTCAAAAGTTACCACTCTGAAAATTAAAAATAAACTTGTATAATCGTTATTAGTCATTAAAACGCCCAACAAGGTCACTTTAGAATGATCTTGTCACTTTAAATTAAATTTCCTACAAAACCTGCTAATTTTATTGTTGATATCTTGACATTTTGACAATTCTCAGTAAATTCTTGGTAAAAGGTTTTTAGCTTTTGATTCAAAATAACTAAGTGAAAATGTACTTTTTAGTGAAAATTTTATTAAATTGAAAAATCTCGGATAGACCTTTTAAAATAAATTTTTCTACCATCTGTTACTTCGATATCATTGTACATCTTCTTATGGCCTTAAGAATACAAATATCGAAATAACTTTACACTGGTATATATTTTTTAAAATCAATTGTCTGTTTTTAGTGAATGGCTTGAGTTTTTGTTTTAAGACAGATATATATGTTTTTGCAGTATTATAAAGTTAAAAATGGTCTCTTGGGCAAAGTTGTATGTAAAAATATTCATGCAAAGCTTGCCATTCGAATTCATATTAAAATGTGTGCACTTCATTGAGAAAGTCTCGAAAAATATAAATAAAATGTGAGAGAACAGACAAAGTTGCAAAATGTAAGAACAGGTAACAAATCTTCGAGAACACCAGTGTCCTTCATTATCCCAAAAAAAAACGTCAAAAAGGTAACGAAGACGTAAACAAAAAAAAAAGATGTTGGTTGTTTTCTAATATGAAAAATAAATAGAATCCTTGGGGAAATTTCGTGATACAAACCTTTACACTAATAACGTAATAAGATATTTTTGAGCCCGTGGATAACGATAAGCCGCTCGGTGTGTTTAATTAATTCGATAATTTTTGTCGTGAAAATTGGTACGTCATGTTTTGCATTAAGGGTTACTTATTTACAAACATAATACAACGAGGGTCAATGTCTTGCTTTTGTTTGTTTCTGAAATAATTTAAACAAACATCAAAGTATATAAATTTCCATATAAAAGTACCGCTACAAAGCGCAGGCAATCTCAGTGCTGCTTTTAACGTCAGCTACTTTTAGAATTTAATTAAAAATGGTCCAAAAGATCGTATCTTTTCTACCTTTGGTTTTTATCTTGGTGTCTTTGGTGCTGGATACCGCTGCGGTTGATGACAAATTATTGGTGTTTGTGAGTGCCAAAGAAAATTGTAAAGGTGATCCACTATCCAGGTTACAAGAAGCCGCAGAATATAATGGAATCCAGCTACATCTCTTGAAGGATAATTTTCTACA
Source organism: Culicoides brevitarsis (assembly GCF_036172545.1). Classification (NCBI taxonomy): domain Eukaryota; kingdom Metazoa; phylum Arthropoda; class Insecta; order Diptera; family Ceratopogonidae; genus Culicoides; species Culicoides brevitarsis. The sequence goes on along the minus strand of NC_087086.1, from coordinate 21,209,488 downwards.
AAATTACAAAGTGCTGAATAATGCCCTTGAACCGTACAAAGAATCATCGGAGCAAGTTGTCCTCTATCTCGAATCACCTGAGCATGCGTTGATCATCGAAAACCTCGACACAATTGTGACGAAATTCAACAAGACCGGATTGCGGGTTTTATTCTCAGGAGACACGGAATGCGAACCAGATCCCTCCTTATCGCACTTTTTCAAGACAACGGGTACAGCGAGATTTCTTTCTTCAGCTGGCATCTGCGGTTATGCTGACAGTTTATATAATTTGACGAAGGAAAACAACGACTTTGAAGATCAATTACATTACACTTACTCGTACATCCAAGATGCAAAGCAGGGAAAAAACTATGGAATCGACACGAATTCTGATATTTTTTACACTTGGACTGAAACAAATGATCCTTTGGTGTTGACATACAATGATACAAACGATTCTTACGAAGCCATACACAGTATCTCAAGAACACAACCGAGCATTTTAATCAGTAAAGGCGCCAATTCAGTCAATGTAAATCGCTTTAATGATTATTTAAATGGCGGAAGAAATTTTACGACTTGTCTCCGATGTCAGAAAACAAATATTACGACCGACTACCCTTACATCACCGTTGCAGTGTATTCCTTTACAAAAACAACATTTCTAGTAAACTTTTTACAAAAACTTGCCGATCAGAACTACCCGAAGAAAAAACTTCGAGTTTTCATCTTTAATTGTGTAGCAGAACATAATGACGCCTTTGTCGAATTTCACAAAGCTTTTCAAGGCGATTATCGCGACTTTCATTATTTTTACACGCCGTACAAATGTGACAAATCCACGTTATTTGAAAAGGGAGTCGAGTCCGCGAAAATCAATTTCGACGATTTTTTGTTCGTGATTGAGACATTTGCTCATTTGGACAACAAAGAAACGTTAAAATTACTTTTGGAGACGCGAAAGGAACGCAAAGTAGTGAGTCCAAAATTGAAAAGACCTGACGAAAATTGGACTAATTTTTGGGGAACCATGGATTTGGAAAAAGGATTTTACGAAAGATCGTTTGACTACCTGCAAATAACAGCACAAAAGACGCGAGGTGTGTTCTGTGTGCCCTTTGTCATGAACGCCTACTTGATTCACTCCTCCGTATTCGACGATTTAAGTTACCAATTCACTGGAAATTGGTACAACTTGGGTTTGGATTTCATGTCACAAACAGATATGGTTTTCTGTAATAATTTGAGGAAAAAAGTAAGTTTTCAGACAATTTTGTAATTACCCAAGAGAGAATTTTGTATTTTTTTCAGAACATTTATATTTACGTGAATAACCTTTACGATTTCGGACATTTGGTTCGGGCGGAAAGAAATGACGATACTTCGCTTCAAACAATACCACTTCATCTTTTAGAGTTTTATCAAATCTCCAAAAATCGCTTGGACTGGCAAAAAGAGTACATTCACGAAGACTATTGGAAATACTTATCCGGCAAATTGAAACCAGAACAGCCCTGCGCGGATGTCTATCGATTCCGTATGGTGACTGACCGTTTTTGCGATGACTTGGTGGATATCGTTGAAAGTGATGACCTATGGAGTAATGATGAAAATGATATAACTGAAGAAAGATCTAGACTTGTGGGCGACAAAAACAGCCATAAAAGTCGTCGATACACTTTCATGAGTCAAGTCGAATTACATGATGAATGGTCATATTTTGTAACGAGTTACGTACAAGAATTGCAAAAAATTGTCTTCCAATACAATAATATAAAAAGTGTAAGTTTGAATTTATCATCTATGATTTATTCATTTTTTTTATTGTGATTCTTGTAACTTTTTTAACGTAATTTAAACGTACATGTAGACTCCCAAGGCTGATGTGCAATTTGTCGCTCGTTACAATAACGCCACAGACAACCAAGCAGAATCAAATATTAAGCATCCATCAATGTACACATTCAGCATTGCCCTGAATGATGGTGATACCGATTTCGAAGGAGGCGGCGAACGATTTTTACGCTATAATTGTTCCGTTACTGATACGAAAAAAGGATATTTGGTGATGCATCCGGGAAAACTCACACACGACTATGAGGAATTACCAACGACAAACGGCACGAGATACGTAGCATTTACTTTTGTCGACCTATAAATTATTATAAGCCGCTTAAAAATGTCACGTTGAGCCAATGATAAAAGTGAAAATAAATTATAACATTAATTTAATGAGGAATTTACAGTTAGAAGTTGAACTCCGACCTGTGGCAAATTATTAATTAAGAATATTACTATCTTTGTTTACAATCTCTATGAAAGGATTACATTACACTATACTGGTGATGTGCTCTAGCTATCCATTTAAATTTACTTCGATCGAAGAAGTTTTATACTTCGAGAACTTTTCAAGTAGTGTCGTTTTCTATTGAAATTTGTTCATACATTGAAACCCGTGAGAATATGTTCTATATAACTTTAACTGTGTCATTTTCATGGTTTTTAAACAGGGACGTAAAAAATATTTTTGAATTTTGTTTATAAGGCTTGAATACAATAGAATTTAATAAAGTGAAAATTTGAGTTTTTTGAGGCATTTTACATATTTGTCCCATTAGTATATTTAAACTAATAATTTTAATATTTTTAAAAAAGTTAAAAAATTCTGTAAGATAATTTTTGAAATTTTTTTAAATACCTACCTACAATTTTTGATCTTTTAGTCATTGTAGTTAAAATTTTAATTTTTATCGATTTTTTTAATATGAAAAATATTTATAATAATACATAAAACGCTGGGTGTAATAGTCTTAAGATTTTTGAAAAAGTTAATAACTCCGTAAGTTAATTTTTGAGTTAAAATTTTAATTTTTATCGATTTTTTTAATATGAAAAATATTTATAATAATACATAAAACGCAATTTTTAACTCATATTTTTTTTTGTCCCTGATTAATAATAAATGTTGCCTCAACGGGGTAATTCGTTCTAATGTTATATGTGTAACAAAGACGAATTTGAACCTCATCCAAAACACAAAACTTTTTTTTACAAAAAAAAAAAAATGATAAAAAAAGAAAGAAAAAAAAAATTAAAGCTGCTGGAAGGTTTTGATATGAAGAGTTTCACAAAAAGAATAAATAATAATCCTACGCATTCACATTGTCGTAATTTAATACGGACAAAAAATATTCGTGAATTGATTGACAACAAAGTACTAGAGAGACAAAAGTATAAAAGGGTTTCAAAACGGGCAAAGAAGGACAGGAAATATTTAACTAAGAAGATAAAAGTCTAAAAGAAAAAATAAGTCTTTGTGCGTCAGTAGATTTCCTATTTTCTTTCCTTCTAAATTCTGTAAAAGTCCCATTTCTTCCTACTCGTATTTGTTTTTCGTACAAAGCATTTACGATAAAAAAAACATAAAAATGAAAGATTTTTATTTATTTGAGCGGAAAAAAATATTTCATGTATGAGGAAAACTTTTTCAAGGGATACTTGCAAGTTGAATTAGTTTCTTTCTGGATTAGATTTGTCTGCAAAAGCCTTGTCTACTTTGTTACAAAAACAATAATAAAATAGGAGACAAAAACAAACTGGAAATTGGGTTAGATTAATGCAACCATAAAATGACATTGCTGAATACGTTTCGCTGCCATGCATTTCCTGTGCATTTTTTTCTCGTAACTTTCTCAGACCTAGACAACGACGTCGACGACGAAGAGCGATATGTAGAATAATAATAACTAAAACTTAACCATCCATGCGAACGTAATTTTCCTGTAACAATAAACGTGTTGTTGTTATAGTTGTTTTGGATACCATGACATTTTTACTTTTCTCCCATGTAATAAATGTACTGTAATATTTCTCTGTTTTTCTCATTGCAGGTTGGCTAGGAGCCGCCAGTTGGGCAACATGAAAATTTTGATACACACATTTTCCTGAAGCAATGGTAGGTTTGCGGGCATATGTTTCTTGGCGAAAAATGATCTACTCGAGACAACAAACAATTCTAGTGAAAAAAATTTTTTTCAAAAAATTTCGCCTCAACTTCGATTTTTGGCGATTTTCATGATTTTCAAGCAATTTTCGAATTTTTGGTCGAAAATCAAAATTTTTTCAAAAAAATTTTTTTTCACTAGGATTGTTTGTTGTCAAAACAAAATCATTTTTTTTTCTGCCCGCAAACCTACCATTGCCATGTAATAAATGTGTAATATTTCTCTGTTTTTCTCATTGCAGGTTGGCTAGGAGCCGCCAGTTGGGCAACATCATTATTTACAAGTAAAATTGATTTAACACACATGATGTCTTTCGAATATTGCTCTTTTTTATCTCTTATTTTTCTCCCGTTTTATAGGTTCGATTGTTGTGGCCTTTTGTCGTCGTAAATCGACACGTTTAACTGCCGTTTTAGGGGGCCTTGTGCTAGCTCTTGGCATTTTATTTACATCGTTCGCAACACAACTGCATCAAATAGCTTTCAGTTATGGTAAACTATAAAACTTTTTTTGTGTTTTCATTTAATCATAATGCATTGAGATAAGGAAAAAAAGTGTAATAAAAAGTTCATGAACGAAAACATAATAATAAAGATAGTTGTACTCAAGGTCAATTTTCCACTCTACCTATTATAGATATTGAAAGGGAAAATATACTTTTTATTTGTTTTGTGACCTAAACTCGAAAACAAAATTTTCTCTCATATTATTTATTCACTAAGGCGACTAAACTTAATTCTTTGAATTTTTTGTATCCTTCCTTTAATTTTAACGAACAAATTCAGGAATAAGAACTAAAATAAAATTGAATTTTACTGTTAACTTTAAAAATTCAAGTTCAAATCATATTTAAAAAAAATTAAATCAAAAAAAAACTATAATTAAATTAAAGTCACGTGACTCAAATCGATTCTCAAAAAATTCATTTACTTTTAACTAAAAAAATTTATATCAAGTAAACAAAAAATAATTTAATATAAACAATCGTCGGTTTACGGTCAAAAACGTTAAAATATAGCATAAAATAAATTAAATAATATTTATTAACATCAATATCCTGATGCGACAAAAAATCAAATAATTAAATTTAGTCGCCTCAAAAGTATATTATAAAATGATGATCTGTCTCGCAAATCGAATTAAAGCTAAAAGTTAATTTAAGAAAACATCTAGATTTCTAATTCAAGGATTATTTTTCTCGTTTTATTACTTTTTTATATTCTTCCAAATTTTTAATTACAATTTTATTGATCTGAAACTTTCCTACACAGGCATCATTGTTGGATTTGGTGCGTCTTTGGTACGAGAATCATCCTCTGTTATGATTGGCCATTATTTCAAAAGAAGGCGACAATTCGTGGAAATGATTACCATGAGTGGCGAAGGTGTTGGCGTAGCTCTTTTTTCCGTCATTCTGAAAGAGGGTGTCGGGTAATTACATTTTATTTAAATATTTAAATGCTAATTTTTTGTCGATTTCGAGCAAATTATAACAGTGAAATATTACTAAAACGAATAATGACGACGACGACGAAGGAGAGGAGAGAGAAAAATCGCCAATATTAACATTATTGGCCTCCTTTTTACGCCAATTCTCGTGTGTACGTGGGTGGCAAAAAAGGAACCATTGATAATTAGATTATTGAATATTATCTTGTTCAATTTATTATACTCTGTATCTTTAGTAAAAACCACTTCACCCCTCCGTAGACACGAGCAACAATATTTGAACATGAGCAAAAACTAATGAAGTATTCATTAAAACGTATTATCTAGGCCAATAATGTACGATTCAAGAAAATTTATCTAGATTAGATCACAATCATCATTCATTCATTAAACAAATGAGAGAGTGTGAGCGAGTATACGTAGAGAGTTAAGACAAACTTAAAAGAAAATCAATTAGGAAAAGATGTTTTATCTCTTAAGAGCACGAACGAAATTTCCGTAGCTATGCAAATGGATATGTTTTCTTTTGTTTTGCAATATATTTTAATTAAAACGTTTAAAACATTTTGTCTTAGGGTGTTTCAATTGTCAAAAATGTTTGGGGTATCCTCCTTAATTATTCTGAATGAATCCGATTATCGAGTACTGAAAACCAAGAAAATTTTTCAAATTTTTTGACTGTTTTAAAAAAAATAATAATACTAAATTAAAACTTCTCTCAAAGTCAGGTCTACAATATATTTAGTTACTTCCTTAAATTTTGAGAAAAAAATGTTTAATTTTTAAAATTAAAAAAACTGATGAACAGAATATATAAAATTTTAAAAAATTCTATTAAAAATTTTTTTTTCATCCTTTCTAATATTTATGAGAGGTCCATGAAATCCAAAATATTTCCGACAATTGTATCACCCTAGTATATATAATTAACCTTTTTATAAACATTTTTTGTGATATCTACGAAATGCAGTTAAATATAATTAAAATTAAGAAGAGTGACGTAATAATTCAAAGCCATTTTCTTTATGGTAATTATTATAATTAATTTGTAATAAAACTTTTAGTGCATTTTAATGTATTATACTTGAAAAATGACGCTTTTAAAGTGCGTTTTTGTGTCTATAACGTGTTTTAATCTGTTGCTGAAGACTTTCTTTAAGTGTTTATTCATTCACCTTGCATTTTCCATTAAATAAAAAAGGGTTTTGTATAAAAAAAATAATTATGGAAAAATAAACACAAAAGGTAAAGACAGAAAAATTGCTCGTGCACCTGATCTTATTTTACGTTATATTTTTTAAAACAACTTACATGCACACAACATTTTTCTACCTCCTTCTCTTATTATTATTAACTTTACTTTTATGCATTTTTATCATTCATTATGCAAGATTAAAATGAAAAATTGAATAAAAAATTTCAAAAAGTTACTCAGTGAAGAGTAAATTGCAAAACATTAAAAGAAATAAATTATGTTATTTCTCTTGTAAAATATTCGAAAAATATTTGTGAACGACATCAACAAATACTTCAAAAATTTTATTTTTTGTTTAAAATACGCGATTCATTACACAAAATTTCTCTCTCTCTCTCATTTATATTAGAAAGTGGTTTTTAAAATTCTACAAGATCAAAAGAAAATAAATTACAGGAAAGACTTCGATAACTTTCATGCTGAAACCATTTAAAATTTTCAATGAATAATTGATACAAATTAGCGTTTGATTGCATTGAAACTCAAAATAAATTGTCTCTTTTCAAATTTCTTTCATTTTTTGTTTTGCAGAAAAATGGGATGGCGATTGGGTTTGCAATCTGTCACGGTGCTCGTTTCGATGAGTTTTTTCATGGGCTTGCTTTATCGACCAGCATCGTTGTATCATCCGCAACGCAGAGCGATTCAACATTTGAAAAATCAAAGGAAAAAGGTATGCGATGACACAGCGTGACACAAGTGTAAGACAGCGAGCGAAGATGAAGATAAACCCAAAAGAATGCGAAACGGAACAATTGATTTCTCCAGAACATGCAGTTGAACGTTAAGCAATCTTTTCGCATTCAATGAGTGCCTGCGAAATAAAATAAAAGGAGACAACGTGCCATAAAAATCGTTCTCTAAACTAAACTAAAATGAAAAAGATACGAATGACGCCGTATTAAAGTCAGCAACAGCAGTGGAATAGCCATTCAATCTGATACCAATATCAATTACAAGACCAAATGTTATTTTCCAGTCATTGAATATTGTTGATGTGATTGCATTATATAATAATAATAATAAAATTCCGAACATTTGTCGAGATAGGCGGAGAGAAGATTTCGTTTTGATTGTTTTCCACATACACACAAAGTACTACTGGAACAATATGCGACAAAAACTTTTTGAAATCGATTTAAATTATGAATGCTCTTAGTGTGTGTCTTATTATTGAACTTTTAAAACTTTAAATATTCAAAACGTACGAGTTCGGAGAAAATTTTCATATTTTTTTGCGTTATTGATCGTTCTTACACTTGTCGAAGAAGAACTCGTTCAATTGTCGTTGAAATCATATAACTTGTCGTTTTCTTTTCCCGCAGGTGAAGGAAAAGAAAACTCACATTCGAACACCGAAGCCACCTTTTATGGATTTTTCACCACTAAAATCAACATCTGTGCAAATGATGTCTCTGTCAGCGGCAATGGCAGCTTACGGAATTTATACACCGATATTTTTTATGGTAAGATTTGGTGCGATGATCAAAGATATGTTTTTTTTTATTTATTTTCAAATCAGATATAATTTATTTTGTTTACTTTGTTATCCCTTCAAGTATCATAACGTCTTTGTTTTATAAACTGATTCAAATGGGAATCGACAATTCGTTATGACTTATGGCCATTTATATTCTTTGTTACTTTATTTGCTTCGCTTGCAATAAAATATGATGTTTGCTTTAACTCTTATGTTTCCCACAAATACAGTCGTTGCACGGCTATCAGGAAGGATATGATATGCAAGATTTAGTGCTAATCCAAACATTTATCGGTCTATCGATTGCCATTGGCATAGTGGCAGGTGGATCTGCAATAAATAAAACATGCCAATTTATAAATTATAAAAAAATACGTATCTCTCGTCAATATGTTTGTCAGGTGAGTTTGTTGAAAACTTTCAATAAAATATTTTTTTTATGAACATATTTCGGAACTTTTTGACAATTATTGCAAAATTTTCAATTAATAATAAACAAAAAAGGGAGGAAAAATCAAAAAATCATTACTCCTGAATGGTATACAATCAAACTAACATTTGCTTGAAAAATATTTCAGGGCTGTGTTATTTTATCAGCGGTCTCGATGTTATTTTTATCTGGCATCTCCGAGCACCATTACTTTTGTTTAGTCGCTTGGAGCTACGGCCTTAGTCTTGGCGGCTATAAATATTCGTTGAAAATGTTAGCGTTAGAACGAATACGCGGCAAGCATTTTACCAAAGCATGGGGTAAGTTGAAACTTATGACAAAAAAAAATTATGAAAACAATATTTGTTTTTTACATTTACAACAAAAAAAACATCAAAGGTTTTATAAAGGGAGCTGAATCACTGCCAGTAGTAATAGGAGTTCCTCTAACTGCTTATCTAAATGAAGCATCACACAAATACGGTCGCGCCGGTTATTACATTTGTTCCGCATTCGCTCTGATTTCTGGTATTTTGATGTTTTTCATCGGACATCTAGAGGAACGTAAAAATGTCTCCAAATATTCGACAAACGGATCGATTATGTCGCGATGTACACAACCTTCCACTGCCACCACCACTACCGATACATGTCCGCACGGACTCTCACGTAGCTATTCTCTCAATCGTAGACGTCAAAATTGGCCAACGAGTTCTCCATATCCTGCCAATGCATATCAACAAGGATACTACCTGCAGCAACAACAACAGCCGATGATGTACAATGATGGATGTGGCAGACCTGGGCGCTTGCAAAAAAGCTATTCGTTTGCATTCCAGACACCACATGCAATGATGAATGCCAACGAATTGAATTATCAGCCAGCATCGTGCCACGGCTCACAAAGTGCGTGTAATACGATTGATCGAAGATATTCAAGGTAGATAATCAAATTTTTGGCGTAATTTTTCTTTTTCCGAATAATTTGTCTTCCATGCACAAACTTGACACTTTTAGGTGCGAACTGCATCGTCAACACCAACAACAACAACAACAACTGCAACACCACCAAACATTCTATCCATTTACCTATTACCAAACTAACGGCACTTTGCATGCACGTAGTCGAAGTGTGCCCGAGGGCTTAGGCAACGGTCATCATTTCGATTACAGTAGCTTGTACAACAATAAGGGAGCACAACAACAGTATTGTCAATGGATAAATGGAAGCAATTATTGGCAGCAACAACAACAGCAGGCTAATATTCGACCACAAGTACATGTGGTTGAGCAAATGACGACATCTGTTTGACCCACAATTCCAATCAAATTAAAGTTTGGCATACATTGTGTGATAAAATATTTGAAAAGTGCGAGATTTCAAAAAAGCTTTCGAAACATACACATATTTTTCAATTGAAAATCAGTCACGCACAAAAATCTGTTCGGATGAAATTAAAAGCATTCGACAATAATTTACAACAAAAAAAAAACAAGAAAAACCAACATAAATAGTGAAAAATAATCTGTAGATAAAGTGCACACATGAAAAAAATTTATTACCTATTCTACGTGTTAAATGTTGTTTCAAATCTATTTATTTTAGATTTAAGTGCATAGACATGTATTTCCGAGTGGGAAACCGTATAGGAAAGTTAACAATTCGACAAAAAATATGTTAAAATATTAAAATGCTTTAGTACACGTAGATTTATTTACTCTTGTTATAATTGCAAATGTTATTGTCAACTGAAATAGGATAGGTGGACTCGAATTATATATATTTTGTCGATCAATAAGTTTGATAGCCACCGATGATTATTGATGTTCTTCATATTAAAAACATAGAATTAGTAATTCAAAACTGAGTTTTAGTTTTCAAAATTATACAATGTGCTAAAGGTAATATAAGGTGAGTGTAATTTTAAAAATTGTTTCATTATACTTGATTTTTCCAAAAATAAATAAATTGATTGAATGGAATTTTTTAGTGATATATCTTAAATTTAATACAAGAATTTTCATAAAATATCTAAAATATATTAAAAACTTAAATAAAAAATTAAAATAATATTTTATGATTTTATTTTTATTTTTATGACATTTATGAGTTTCCGATGGATTTACGAAGGGGGAGGGGGGGTTAAAAGGAAAATACGACGTCGCATAAGTTCTCTATAGTTAAACAATTTTTAAAAAATACAAAATCATAAAATTTTCAAAATTTCAGGAATTTTGTTTATGACACATTTAAATTGAATGATATTTATCTAAAGGAAAAAAATTTACGTCGAATTTCTCCCAAACCATGATTATATTAAATTAGTTTCAGTACTATATATTTAATGTTTCATTTAAAAACTGATGAATTAATTCAACCTGTCCAATAAGATAAAAGTTGGAATACTTGCGTATCTACAGTCACAGGTGCATTTTCTTTTATTTTAAGTACATTTTGATTGTTTCTTTTAACATAATTTAGAAACTATGAATTTTGAAAATAAGAAATAAAAATGTTAATTATAAACCAAAATTATTAAATTACTCTAAAATCATTTGTCATTTAAATATGTTTTTAAGTCTCAAATAATGTAGAACATTGTTTGAAATCTCACTTGCCTTTTTATTAATATTTTTATTCTTCCTCTGGGTAATAAAATTTAACGTTGCATTATAATTTACTGTACTGACCTTCATAAAAACCTTGAATTTAAGTTTATTAGATTTTTTTTTTGCTTAAAGAAGTTGGTATATTAAACTTTGAGTTCAAAGAAACGCCAAACAAATTTTGTACATTCACAAACATTTCATTACTTCTCAGTTTTTTTTTGTTTCATATACTTATCTCAGGAATTTTGTTTATGACACATTTAAATTGAATGATATTTATGCCAAGAGCAAATCTAAAGTGGAAAAAAATTTACGTCGAATTTCTCCAAAACCATGATTATATTAAATTAGTTTCAGTACTATATATTTAATGTTTCTTTTTATTATTAATTTAAAATTTATAATTTAGGACTAACTTGGGCAGATGAATTAATTCAACCTGTCACAATAAGATAAAAGTTGGAATACTTGCGTATCTACAGTCACAGGTGCATTTTCTTGTATTCAATCTCGTTTTTTTTTATCTCCGCATGCTTTTCACTGGCATTACGCAAAATTTTTCTATCAAGCCGAAAATAAACATAACAATTCAAATAACATTATATAATAAATCTTCCCAAATTATTATTTGCCCTATATATTAGAGAGGATTGGAATGTGAATCAATTGATGAAACAAGTAGGCGTACATGAAGAATAGCAATGCCTACTCAAACGATGTGTTTACTCTTTATATTTCTCCTTATTATTATTAGTAAGTTGCTTCGAAAGTTTGGAGCGTATTTTTCTTCGTCATGCGTCAATGAAGGATAAATTAGAATGGAATACACACGAAAAAAACAACAATTTGCGATACATAAGTAACACAGATTTTGATGAATGTTGCGTTATTATTAGAAAATTGCTCAGATTTGCAAATATTAGGTTGCGTATAATGTGTACCTGTTATAATATATAGAATAAATAAGCAATTTTATTTATCATCTTATTATTGTTGTTATTATTTTTTGTGTGTACAATTGTTGTGGAGCTTCTATACATGTATGTCTTCTTGAATTATTTAGACAAATGATAAATGATGATATTTTGTTAACCGAGAGAGACAGTGAATGCTGCCAAAAAAATAAAGTAAATAAAATTATGTTGAGCTACTGGTAGTCTTGAACTTCAAATGTTTATTCATATTAAATTCTACAGAGGAGAATAGTGGAATATTTATAGAAGAACAAATGAGTGATAAAATTAAAACACGTATAGAAGCTCATAAAATATAATATATAATGTTGTTGTATAATAATATAATAACAAAGCCTCGTCAACAATTCAGCGTATTCTTACTCATCTACCGGTTTCAATCTTCTTTTTTTTACATTTCATTAAGTCTCTTGCACACATATATTCAGCATTATACATATACCTATTACTTTTGTCATGTTTTGCCACTCATTTCCCGTACAAGCAAAACCATTTTTTCTTCTTCTCGTCTTGTTCTACGCGCTCACACACCTCGACTAGGAATTTACACGACCGTAATTTTTGCACCAAACGCACAAAACGTGTGTGAGGCAAGGTAAGATATGACGAGTGAAAAGGTGTTTCTATAATAACACAAACTTCGTCTACTTGGTACGTTATTGTAGGTAGGTAGGTAGTACGAGATGATGATTATTATTATTATAATACGACTCCTGTAGCAAAGTAATGCAAAAAAAGCTACTAGCGAGCACTGACACTAAGAGTCATGATTTTAATAAATATAAAAAAAGTAACTATAAAGATGAGATGATGATACTAACAGAGTTTAGTATCTGAGTAGCTTTTTTCGTGTAAACACATAACGTAAGCAAGTTTTTTTTGTCAACAACTAACAATATGATTAGATTAGCAGCGTTTACCGTCGTTTCATTGTATTTCATATTGATTACAATAGGTGAGTTAATCAAAGGCACATACGCAACATCATCAAATTTTATAAAAGCGGCAATTGCAAGTAATGGCAAACAAATTGAATTAATTTAATAATTAAAACAAACAGTCAAATCTGATTAATTTGATGGGATTGATGCACTCATCAAAATTAGTGGTCATGCGAAACAGGGTATAACAGTCACGTTCCAGCAATTATAAATTTTTGCAATATTAAATCATTTTTACACGAGCTTTAAGTTACTAGATATCATACAAAATGAACAAGTGATTTTTATTTTTTTTTCCTGTAAACTGCAAAAAATCCACATAATCAATTGTAACGATTGCGGTCAAGTTTTCTGCCCTTTTTAAGTAAATATATGTTTTTCAACAACAATTATTTATCATAACTATGTGTTTAGTAAATATTCTGTATCGATTATTTATTTCTGGGCAGATCATCTTCAATAAACGATTATCATGCTGAACACAATCATCGAGCTATTAATCATCTTCGAGTTAATATAATTCGAGATGATATCCGTTTTTTTGTTATGTTTGACTTTTTTGTTCGCTATTAGTACGATGTATAACTTTTTTATGATTTTATTGTCACATTTTTTTGAATCATGTTTTTTGTACAATTGTCCACGTCCTCCAACCTGACCATTTGTTTCCTGATGCATGTAGAGGAAATTTTGCGCGAATAAAACTGAATATTGTAGCTACAGTATAGTGTTCCAAATTATCGATTCCTATTAACGGATCGTTACCTTTTAATGGTTTTTATGGATTTTAATTATAAAAGCAGAGTCATAATTAGTAATAATCTAGGGATTGTGATCAGGCTCGTATAAATAAATTATCTCTCTATCGGTTTTTATCAAGAGCGTTAATTTTTTTGGGACATTAACTTTCATGGTGTTAGCTGTTTCCGACCGATGTGACTCATCATTTTTTTTTTTTTTTTTTTTTTTTGTAAGAATAGTTTACTTTGCTAACACAAAAAAAAAATAAAGATTGAATCATCCCTCAAATTGTATGAAAAAATTTTTGTATTAAAGCAAGCTCATTAAGGCGATTAAATTTTGTTTTTTGTAGTAATACCTAAATATGTATGTAAAAAAAAAAAATTTCATAATTTTTTATTGTAAAACGACAATTATTTAACATTAAATAATTATTTTTTTTATTTAAAAATTGAAGATAATTCAAACTTAAATAAATTTAAACTTAATTTTTTTTATTTTATTTTTTTTTTTTTGAAATAATAAAAATTTGCTTACGTGATCTTTCATCTGAATGTCACTAAAGAAAATTTAATTCGATTTTTGTATAATTTTAACAAAAAATGTAATTTTTATGATATTTCAATCAAAAATGTCAAAAATTTTAAATAAATAAGTTTATTCAAGAACCTCAACGAAATATATTTTTTTAAATATATATTTACATTTTATGCATTTTTTGTTTGTGTATTTTTAGATGCCGCTCCATTACAAACACTTCCTCAAAAACCTGGATATGTTCCAGTGTATATCCGTTATGGAGATACTCCGTTGGAAGAAATTAATCCAGGACTAGCAGTTGCCTTCAGAGAATTCGGAGGAGAAGCTCGTAACTTCCGCGATGGCGACAAGGAGGAAATGTTGGCGGACGAAGCGCCAAAAGAGATTTCCTCAAGCGAGTCAGAGAGCAAGGAAGCCACAAAAGCTCCAGCGTCTGAGGGATCCAGCTCTGAATCGAAGAGTGCTGAAAAGGACATCAAGGAAGAACCCAAAGCCTTGCCCGTAAAGAAGGAAACTGAAAAGAAAGTCCAATAAAAATTATTTTTATTTTGGTACAATAAACATTCCATAATGAAACTAAAAAAAATCATTTTTGTATGAAATAAAATAACGGTAAAATGATTTGAACGGTGATGCATGCAATGAAGTTTCCACATGCGCAAAATTGGAGTTATTCAAGTATTACTTGCTATTTTTCCCACCACCCTCTTTGCGTCACGTATATATTCCGTTGTTCCCCATGCAGGAATTTTGTAAACAAACGATATAAACAAACGTGAGGAAATCCATGAAAAGTCCTTTTTGAGTTTACTGCAGCGCCCCACCGAAAAACGCTCTGAAACATCCCCCATGTATTTGCGAATTGTCAACTAGTAGAGTCTTGTATACACAACAATCATCATCAAAAGCAAGCTTTTTGATGGTGCCAGTATTTTATTGTATATTATAATATTTATTAGTGTATTTTAAAATTGTGCAATTGTGTCCACTATAATGTCGTGTTGTTCTCTCGTTAACTAACTAAAAATTTGTTCACTATACGACAATTTTATCATTCATTTCGGAGTAAAGTGAACACAAGCCAGATTATCTCGAGTATTAAAAAATCAGTATTTTTTTTATTTCGCAAAAAAGTGTTTGTTTGTATGAATCGAAAAGTTTTAGATATTATTAACATACAATCTGTTAAAAGTGATATGGAAATATGCTATTAAACAATCGTAACGTTGTACTGGAATCCGTGTTTTCGTTTGTAGGTAAGCGGATAAAGGATTACTTAACTTGTTTACATAACACAAAAAAAATATGGAGAAAATTTTATCATAATATTAAAATTCTGATAAAAAAAAAGAAGTAAAATGCTTAAAATAGTAACACAAAAATTTCACAAATAATAGTAAAAGTTAGATAATAATTTTATTATGTAAAATTGAAAAAACATACAAAATAAACAAAAAGGAGTCGTATACATAGAATTGTTGCTAAAAATAACTCCGGTCATGAAGCTTATATGCTTATGCTATATACAACATACTCATATATGCAATATGATTCACCTGTACAAAAGTTGTATATAAAGACGTTGAATAAAAAAGAAGAAAATCATTCTCGTGCTACCCTACTAACACAATCTAAATCACCTTCCCATTACATTGACATCACCCACAACTTGGTTATATCATATCTTACGATACCTTACATTGCAAAAAATATTCTTTTGTTTTTCATTTCACTCTGTGAGGTAATAATACACTTTCGATGACGCGAGTCACTACAAATATAGCTACTTGTACACAAAGCAATGTTATTGTTTTCCTATTGGATTATTATACATTGTATTTATTCCGTGGTTGAAAGAATGAATCGAAATCATTGAAAAAGTTTTTCATTGTTGGGTATTTGATATAATAATAAAATAAAATGAAAAAAAAATACACAATGCGAATGTTAAGAATACTCATGCTAGTGCTTAAAAAAGATTTAGCACGAAACAAAACAAATCACAAACTCATCAATTTTTATATGGTTTCGCACCGGTGTGCGGTAGCGGAATGAAATAAAGTTTTCGTGTCATATTGTATTTCGTGCTTTAATTTGTAGAACAAAAAAAAAACGAAAAGCAAAAAACATATATAAATATTTTGTCAGTAAATAAGTTTACTTTTGGAATTAAGTTGTCCGGTTTTGTTTGTATTTGATTTAATAGAGAAGTTACGCATACCTTCAGTGAAAACAAAAGAAAATGAAGCACACCTGGTACGGTGTCATTGGAATAGGTTGTTGATCGCAACTTTGTCATAGGAATGGTCAGTGATTTAGAAGATATATGATCTAAAACCTTAGTAATTTATGTTCTTCTTTTTGAATATAGAGAACCAGGGCTTCTAAAACTTAAATACTCTAACGTATTTTTTTTTTTGAAAGTCAAGTAGAAAATTTGACAATTATTTTTTTCAATTTTAAATTATTAAATCTCAAACATAAAAACAACAAAAATATTATTTAATGATCAAAAATTGTTTAAATTTTGTCATTTTGTATGAAAAAGTATTTCAAAACTTTTTTTTTTATTTTGCCCCCTCCCATTTTGAAAAAAGTCTTTTGGGACAAAAACATCAAAAAAAAAAAATTGAAATGGCCTTATTGTTTTACTTTTTTTTGTGCGAATTATTTAAACAAAATTCAAAAATTTTGTTTTGAAAATTAAATATTATGTTAAAAAATACTATTATCAAAAGTAAAAAAAAATATTTTTCTAAACTTTTACTTAAATAAAGTTCGAAATCGCATGAAACGGATTTTCCTATATTTGGTTTTTCATTAGGACGAAAGAAAAAAATATGCATTTGCATATTTTTGCCAAGCTTATTAATAAACATTAAACTTAAAACATTTTTTTTTTTGAAAAGTAAAAGAAAATTTTCAATAATAAAATAAAGAATTAGCGATTTCTATAAAATAGCCAGAAATGCATGATAAATATACTGAATTAATATATTCGCATTTGCTCTTGACATTTTATTAAGCCTAAAACAATAAAAGATGTTCAAAGAATGTGTATTTTTGTTATTTCAATAAAAGATATGTGTTAAAATATTCGATGTTATCGCTCACACGTGTCTCTCTTTTCAGTTTTTTGTATGGTGTCTTCGTCCCAACAGCAACAGCAGCAGCAGCAGCAACAACAACAACGAGATCTAAACAACAATAATATTAATAATCGATACTACTACGTTGTAGATGAAGGACAAAACCTAACATTGCCATGTTCGAGCAAACTTGGTACTGTGATGTGGGTTCGTGAAGGAAAAATGGACGATGGCATCCATGTGCTAGTAAGTGATAACATCTCAACACTTAACATATTTAATATTCGAATTTTAATTTTTCACAGCCAAATGGATCACTTTTCCTTCCCAACCTCAATACAAATGACGCCGGAACGTACATTTGTTCCGAAATGATTCCCGGGTTCTATGAATCCGTGAATGTTGGCATCGACGATAATAGTGTACATAACGAAAACTTTACCAAAGATACTGTAGTGGAGGTGGCTCGTATCGAAGTGACTGTCCGAACGGTTCCCGGGCCCGTCGCGAAATTCAAATGCCGCGCTACCACAATCATTGCTGTCATAATATGGGAAATTTGGCCTAATAGAACGGGGGGTTATCCTCTCTTAGATTTTACAGCAGAAATGAGACGCATGCCGGAAGCTGGCGAAAATGAAACGGAATGGATGTTACTAGATCCGCATCATATTAGTCCAAATGCTGTAAGTATAAAAAGAATATGAGGGTAAAATTAGAAAATGAAACAAAATATTTTCAGCGTCAATTGGAAATTTTTCACCTGTCGCCCAATACAACATATGAATTCCGTATTTGGGGCACAAACAAACTCGGACCTGGCGAGAAATCCCTCATTACTGCAACAACCGTACCAAAAACCGAAGAAAAGGGTAAGAATTATTTCTTTTTCTCTCTTCTTCCCCACTCAACGATTGATGTCCATTATTAATGAATTGATGTTCTGTGTTTACGATGATCGTTTATCTAAATATTTCCTTTTTTTCATTTCTTTCGTATATATTTTCCCAAACAAAATTAATATTAATGTTTGTGTATCAACTCAAAATAATGAAAAAAAAACTTACTAACATATCTATTACTTCACATTGCCTGTGTATTTCCTGCAACACACCTTCACTCCATCATCTATTGTCACTCTTACTCATCAACTTAGATCTTATACGAAGAATAATGATAGATGCGGAAAATTTTGATACCCGTGTATGGATAGTAGCTGTCAGTATTGTTATGGGCAGTTTACTAATTTTATCATTAGGAACGTGTCTAGTTCTTTATAAGGAATGCCGCGATTCAACTGGTATAGAAATTGAATCATTTTAATTATTAAATCATTGCTGTGTAAAATATATACATAAACTTAGTGAACATTTATAGTTAAATGTGCTCTGTTACACACGTTTTTCATGATTTTAATTTTTTTTCGTTTGGTTTGATGTTTGTAATGTGACTTGTGGTTGTGTGATATAAAAAAGTTTAATTTATCATTTTTGACTCAAGTACACACGACACGCTCTAGCATAATGAGTTTCAATTTAGGAAAAAAAATGCAAGAATCGATGTAAATTGTTTTGTTTTAGTATAATGTTCATTATAAGTTGAATAAATTACACATATTTGCTACTTTTTTTTTTATTTAAGTTGAACATTTTGATGTGACTCGCATAGCATTATAAGACAAAAATTGAAAAAGTGATATTTTAGCATATTAGCATAGGTACAATAAAAACACATGAATACCTGTGTCTAGGTCCTAGGCATCCCACCCAGCTAATAAATCAAGTAGCTGAAAGAAGAAATGAATATTAAATTAATTGGAGCAATCTATATTATTATCATTCAGACAGAATTTAATTATATTTGCGTGCCTTTATTAAGTTCATTGTTTTTTTAAAAATAATTTTCCAACATATTTTCAAATTTCAACCAGATTCTTAAGCTTTTTTTTTAAATAATTCAAAAAATAAAAGTTTAAAATTTAACACACTACCTTTCAAAACACAAAATGTGATAAAAATTTACCAAAGTAGAAGAAAAAAGTATTAAAAATAATAAAAAAAAAATAATAATAAATTAGAAAATTAAAATTTCCTACATGAGGAAATGAATGATAGAATAAATCACGTTTTGACATGCTCATATTTATCTATATTTTATTACAATATATTCACAAAGGTATATAATTGGATTTGAATATAATTTATTTCATTTAATCATCACTTTTTTTTATAGTAACACAAGGTATTTATATTGTTTGTATTATATTGATTATTTTTTATAGTTAATATTAATCTATGCAGTTTTTACTGGTCAAAACGTGAAATAAAGTAGAAATCATAAAAAAAGTTAAATTAAAAATCTCGCTTTATTCAAAATACAAAAAATTCTAAGCAATCTTTCTAAACTTGTCAGTATTTTCAAATAATAATATTATTATGAATAAAAATAATCTTATTATATTAAAATAATATTCAAAGAACCAAATATACAATATTATGAAAATCAAATAAATAAATAGAACAAATTTGAGTGTGGTTAATTTTTCGCATGTGTTTTTGCAAGTAGTTTAAAAAAATTTTACTGTAGAACTTTTTTTGTAGAATTTAAGTTATTATGTACTTGCTTTTCGCAGCATGGCTTGATATTTTAAAATTACAAATCATATTTTTTTAAATGCTTTTGTACATAATATTTATCATTGTTTTCTACTAAAGCAATTTCTAACATTAATTTTTTTTCTCTTTTTTCCCGTAATTTTTTAACAATTTCAACAAATCCAAATTTATATAAAAACATGGAATGCTGGTGCACATAAACAATTTCTTCTTATCATATTATTAAAACTAAAATAATATATCAAATTTTATATCAAAAAATGTGAAATCTGCACGTGAATTTTGTAAATATTAATCCATTATTTGCGTCATCATCCTCATCATAAAACAAAAACATCACAAAAAATAAATATTTTGTACATAAGATACAGTAAAGCATGGTGACTTAGATAGTGTCGAGTTGGTACCAAATATTATATTAAATCCAGGATTTTGTGAATCGGATAATGCGCAACAATCGAATAATGTCTTGTCGCCTGCAATTATGCGGTCACCCTCACCGATAACGACACAAACATATTATGCTGCAGCAAACGGAAGAGTTGGAGGCGGCTTGACAGTGCGACATCATCATTCACATCACCTTCATACTCCCGATGACGATGCCTTTGATGGCGAGGAACCCATGACTTTCTCGAGGAAAATGTCGATTTTCTTCACGGGAAATACGATCAAGAGGATTTGAGTAAAAGTTTTTCCGGAGGACTCAGTACACTTTTAACTAATTAATTTTTAAAACATGATCAAGTGATGGAAATATATGGAAATAAGACTGAAGTCAATATTAGAGAGCAACAGCGAATCGATAATGAAATTAAATATTGTATTAACAATTTGTAATTATTATTTTAAAAATATAAAATAATTAATATACATAAAATTATTCATTATACACTTGAAAGAAAAAACAAACTAAATAGACATAAGAACACATGAATTATTTTATATTAAAATGAGTAAATTCTCAAATAATCTAAGAAAACTGTGCTTGCTTATCAACTATATTGCTAAGTATTTTGCAAATACGTATCATAAAAAAACTAATTTTGAAATGTTCAAATTTATCATAATCACTTGTAGCTTCAACATAAATATTATATATAAATATATATCTATGCCTTTCTCTTTAAAAAAAACCACCTTTTTAAAACTATTACTAACTAATTAAAAAATACGCAAAAAAAATTATCACAAATATACGATTAAAAGTTCAAATATGCTTTCTACTACACACAAATGTGTCGATTTTTTAAATTACTTAAATATAATAAATACTGAAAAGAAAAAAAATACATAAGTGTCCAGTGCCTGATAAATCTAAAAAAAACTATTGATAAGGTAGCTGAACAAAAAAAATACGAAATAATAAAAATATTCATAAGCGTAATAAAAATAGCAAGCACAGAGAAATAAAAAAATAATTGCGAAAAAATAATACTTAAAAATATAGGGCCTAAATCTTACTCTCAAGTATTGTTTCTTTGAACATTTTGGACTGAAACTATACTGCTTCCTCAAAATTGAGCGAAATTGTCACGCGGCTTTCAAAAATGTTTGCTAATTGCTTCCAAAATATGCATCAGAAAATCTTTCAACTGCAAAAAAACGTAAAATGTTACTTTTACGGTTGTGATAATAGATTTCTTTAAAAAGCCTTCTCCTAATTTTAACTATTTACAATTGTCGTCGAAAACCGCCTAAATAAATGCTTTTAAAAATAATATTCGTGTGTTTTTACTCAATAAAGGAATTCAAAAATATATCTTGTTTCATTTCTTTTATAAAAAATTGATGATGAATTAACTATACAGGTTTTGAAATACTTTTTCTTATTAAATGACTGATATTTAAACTTTTAGATGGCTTTTACACCATTTATCATCAAGTTAAAATTTTAAGCCATTTTAAAGGTAAATTTGGCAAAGAAACGAAAAATTTTACGAAATGGACAAATTTTACGAATTTAATAACAAAATTTAATAAAAGCTTTATGATTATTTTTTTTTTAAATTTCTCTGAAAATTGGTAAAATTTTAGGTATCAAACATATCATTCACAAACTACCAGTCGTAGACATCTTAGCAATTCGCCACCACTTTGAGACGAATGAAAATGAAAAATTATTAGGTATGTAAAAACCGAGTACTCTTGATTTTTAAATTATGCATATTTGACACCGCTACCTCCATAACCAAAACAAATTGTAAATAAATAACAGCGTGCAAGCATTAATTATTGTAATTTCGATAGTTTTTGGAAGAAACAATGGGTCAACCGCAGCGAAGAAAGAAGATGCACAGTGGCGACACACATCTGCGTCGTCGTTGGCGTCTAAGAAGTCGCAAAAAGGATTTGGACGAGGTTTGTATATTCCCTGGAAATTATAAATAAATCCTAAAACTTCCTTTTTTTGTCGTGCCAGATTGATGTCGATTTGAAAACACGTCCCGATGAGATGCTCAATCAAGATGTGGACTTTGAGAAGCCTGGATTCGCTCAAAATTATTGCATTCATTGTGCCAAATATTTCATTAACGAGCAAGCCATGAAGGACCACTTCAAAACAAAAGTGCACAAACGACGTCTAAAGGCACTGGAAGACGAGCCGTACAGCGTGGAGGAGTCTGAACGAGCAGCCGGACACGGCAGTTATGTGCCACACAAGAAGCGAAAAATGGAAACGCAGCCAGAGAAAGGAGAAGACAGAAAAATCGTCGTTGAGGAGGTTGATGAGTTGCCACGAAAGAAAAAGCAGAAAAAGGCTCCCGCCATGGAAACTGAGGAAATGTGATAATAAAGAAATATTATTCAAATTTGTCGTGTTTTAATTTCCCCAATATTTTGAAAAATTGTCGTCTTTAAAGGTCTTCGTCTTTTCTGAGTTCAAATTTTTTACCAAGCAATGGTCTTTTTTAATTTATTCCCCGAATGTTTCAACTCATCAACGCGGACCTCACAAACATCTCCAGGCAATCAAAATAAAACATGAGCACGTCAAGCCGTGTATAATTTCTTATTCTTACTCCATTTATTCAAAGTAATGAATGCTCAATTATTTATTTCTCATCTTGCTTAGAGAATACGTAGGTCAAATGACATTTGCCACAGTAGTGACGGTTTTCGTGGGCAGCCATGAAGACACCAGCTCCGCAGCTCTCAGCGGGGCATTCACGACGGAGACGGTGGATTTTACCATTCTCGTCAACCTAAAAGAAAACAAAAGAGTTTATTTTCATGTCTCAAAATTAAAAAAAAAATAAAATTATTACCTTGTAGTATTTCAAGACAGCGAGTTTGACCTTCTTGCGCTTGTGCTTGATCTTCTTGGGTGTGGAGTAATTCTTCTTTTTGCGTTTCTTGGCGCCACCACGGAGACGCAATACCAAGTGAAGGGTAGATTCCTTTTGGATGTTGTAGTCGCTCAAGGTACGTCCATCTTCCAATTGCTTGCCAGCGAAGATCAAACGTTGCTGATCTGGTGGAATGCCCTCCTTGTCTTGGATCTTGGCTTTGACATTTTCGATAGTATCCGAAGGCTCGACCTCTAGGGTGATGGTCTTACCCGTTAATGTTTTGACGAAAATCTGCATGGCTAATTAGCTGTAAATAAATTTAAAAAAAATAAAATAAATAAATTTAATGATTTCAATTTAAATTTCTACAAGTACTTGCTGCTTGATCTTGTAGTGTGAGTCAAGTTTCTTTACAAAGTGTTAAAAGAAAAAACACCAAGTACTGTTTTAAGACTAACTTTAATTTTCGTCTTATTTGACATTTAATAATATTCGTAGATATTTATTAAATAACACTTTAAGACGATAAATCAAAGGGAATTTGTTGCTATAAGAACCTAACGCTAAAATGAAACACTTTTGAGTTAAAATTATTTTAATGCATTTATTTTTTGTTGTTCAAAAATTCTTAAGCTAATACGTTCACACCAACAGAACTGCGTTAATACATCCATCATTTTCGGGGTTATTGGTCACTTGTGCATATTTGCCCCACACAACTTTGCCACTTTGTGTCACTAAACCGAGTTCTGAGATGTTGACCTCGATGACGGTACCTTTCGTGATGACGCCCAAGCTGGTGTACATCGGTGAATTCGGATTTTTCTTGACGCCAATGATTGGCAGGTGGAACGTGGCTCGCAGTTCGGGATGTGTAACGTGTGCTTTGTTGAAACGAAGTGCCATCGGTCGAATGAATCTCTCGTACTTTGGTGGTTTACGTGTGAAATTCTCTCCGACATATGTGACCTTTGTGACCATCCGTTTCCACGCTTTGCGATGGCTCTTGCCACTCCGTAGAACTTTGAATACTTCGGCGTCTGATTGAGCGCGCACTTTTGGAATTGGCACGTCCCATTTGCCTGCTTTCTCTTTCCGTTTCTGTTTGATCATGTTCGAAAGGACTTTAGCACTCGATTGTATGCCTCTGTCTAAGAGATATGCTGGGATCGCTCCATCTTCCACCTTTTCTGCCGTCTTCTTAACCTTCTTTTCCTCGTGCGCCTGAATCTTTTTCTTCATCTGGATCTTTTCATTGCGACGCTCCTTCTGGTACAACTTGGCCTTGATACCACGGAGCTTTCTGGCCGTCGCGGCGCGTTTCTTGGGCTCACGAGCCTCACGTTTACGTTTGCGTTCTTCATAATCCAACCGTCGACCGTGAAGCTTACGGTGACGTTCCATATACTCGTTCTGCGGCATGATTCAAGTGTGTCTGTCGCTCTAAAAAGAGAACAAAAAAAAAGAGTTTGATTAGCCACGATCCTATCCAGATACTCACAAGATACTTAAAACTACACCCCAAACAACAACTAGAGTCGGAGCATCTCAAATCGGAGCATCTGAATATGACCGCCTGACCATTTCAATTGGCAATTTCATTATTTTCTCTTACCTTCAGTGAAACTCTTTCGTTTAATTTTTTTTTCTTTTCACTTTCAGGAACTCCGATTGGAGGAGTAAAATTTAAAAATTGAAAAAATGTGGAAATCAAATCCACAAACAAAAGCTATTTGAACATGTCTATGCATGTACACAAATATGCCATGCGGCCATTATCTTTTTTTTATTTCTTCAAATTTTTGCACTTTTCTCGATATTTTTCGCGGAAATATCAGTCACAATAGTTGCTACCTACTTTATTTTCGATAATTATCTATTTTTTGGCAACAAATTCCCTTTTAAACGACTAAAACTATTTAAAAATAGGCGGAAGAAAAATTGATACGTACCAGCCGACTCGTAGTTCGGTGAAAAAGGACGTGAAAACGTGGTGCAAAGTGACAGTATACTGACGTATGACATACGAGACCCATTTCACATTCAATGAGCAACTTTAAATCCTTTGTCACATTTCTTATTTGCTGTCAAATCAAAAAAAGCATAATTAACCGTTAAGATGACAATTTTAAATTGGGCCTAAAATGAGCTAAATACGACAAAAATATATTTATTATGACTTACTGTAGTCTTTAAGGTTTTACACGGCTTAAAATTGAAATTAAATTATTTAAATTTTTGGCTTAAATTGCCTCTCAAAGACTCTATAATACTATTTTTACAACTAAACAGCTAAAATATACATTACACTTTGGTAGGTAGAAGAACTTTAAATTTTTGAGCTTTAATACATTTTTTATGGCTTCAGAGATAAGTTTGTTGAGTACACATAACGTATTCTTTACGATGCTTTTAATTTTTCAGCAAGTCCAAGGCATATCTCGTCCTCAGCTTCTAAATTGAATTTTTGTCCAATTCTTCTCATTACGGAATGAACACTTCTTTTTCTTTTGCAAAAGTTTCCGGCACAACGTATTTATACTTCAAACTTTGGATTTGCTTGAACAATCCTCTAAAAAAACCTATTCCAAATAATAACCAAAGGCCTCCGGAGATCCCAATGTGAGCTCTCCTTCGAATCTACTTTTTTAAACTTACATATGAACATATTTATTATTTAATTTGAAATATTTTTCTTTTTGTGAAACGATCATCCTAACTTTCTTTCAAATCCATTCATGAATTCCTAATTGAAGCCGGCGTATGAGTGTTGCGCACTAAAAGTGTGTCAGTACAAGTAGCAATCACATACATAATCACACGAACGAATAAATACACGATCGTCTTACTGATATTTGTCAGAATCTTAGGCCTGCGTATTGTGATCGAGAACATTTTTTTATGTACTACTTGTGTCGTCGTAGACCGCGATATGAATGAATATTGCGATATCTCCCATTAATTGACTCTTGAATAGTCTTGCCTGCCTGGTAAAGCGTTGACGGAAAACATGCGCTTGAGTTGAATTGTTGTTTTTCGAAGCTAACTTACACACAGACAGCCGCTCAGAGTTGCATGAGACACGATAATGAGTAGACAATGTCGTGAAAAATTGTGTCATTGATCTCTTGCGAAATTTCTACACTGACATTGAAATGAAATGGGTCACGGAAAGCATCGAATTTGATCAGATCAATTGTTTTAAAGATCAAGGATCAGTCATCTCACAAATCCAATGGTATTATATTGCAGAAAAATATCAAATTTCACATCATATCTGACCTTGAATGTAAATATTAATTCTTGAAAAAAAACAAAAACTTTTATTTCATCGTTTTTAATCTTATATGAAGAGCCCCTTACCTACTTCTATTATCTCTTACCTACTCCAAACACAAAAATTGTAGTAATCGTTGCTGGAAAATATTAAAACGCAGTTGTAAATAAAAGTATATTTAAAAAAAATGGATCCAAAGATCGCAGATGAGCGTTTGCCGCTTCTGAATTCACAAAAGGAGACAAAAAGTAAGTCAAAAACTAAATTCTTTTTTGTTTGTGACTTAAAATTTAAGTATTTTTTCACACAAAACTGCGAAATTATTTTATTGGAAATTAATTTCTTATCATTTTAACGATCAGTTATAAAACGATTGAAACGCATAGTTTTAAAAATTTGATGTGAATTTTATTCCTTACCGACAGAAATAAAAATTAAACTAATTGAGGACCTCCATTTCCTCCATCTGCTCGTATCCTTGTTTATTTCCATTCTTATTCAGTTCCTCGTTAATTTGCCCGGATTGCAATAAACGCGTGAGCCTTTCGACTTCTTGCAACGAGCTTGCATTCCGAATTGCCTCGCGAATCTTTTGAATTTCTGCTGGTGTTGCGCTCAACTTTTTCGGTTTGTTTTCGTCGACTGCAGCATTTGCAGCGAGTTTTGATTTCTTCGCAATCTCTCTCAATATGTTCTTGCCTTTACTGGTATTCTCGAAAAATTCAATGGCAGCTTGACGTTCCTTCATTTTGATTTTACGAAAGTCCAGTAAACGCAGTCGAGGAAATCTAAAATAACGAAAGAATTGATATTTTTTGTAAATATTAAAAAAATCCCAAAAATTACTTGTAAGCGATGTATTCTCTGTAATGCTGTTTGGAAGTAACAGGATTCGTGAGGAGCGACAAAGTTTCCAATTTTTGCAGCTTTGTGAGAGGTTTCAAGTCACTAAGCTCCTGTAAATTATTTCCCGTGAGTATTACGCTCTGTAAGCCGGGAAGTGTCTCTGCCAGGTCGTCTGCTATTCTGGTTATTCGGTTATTGTTAAGCAATAAGTTTTTCATGCGCGGCAAATAGGGAAAATTTTCCAGTTTTCGGATGTCGTTGTCGGACAAATCGACTGTATCGAACTGGTCTAAAGTGGCACCCATATTCTCAATTTGTGGAATTTTGTAGCCTAAAACATAAAAAGCATTAAAATTTGCAAGAGAAAATGGTTAAGCATTTTGCAAGAAAGTCACCTCTGAGATCCAATTCGTAATCGCGCACCGGATTTATGTACTGCATTGACTGGTTGATGAGTTCTGGCGTTAGTTTGACCATTTTTTCTACCTGTTTTGTACACTTTAAGCCAAAATATCGAGAATATTGTTGAAATTCACTGAGAAATCGTTTAAAAGCGGCTTTGTTTTGGTTAATTTTATCTGTCAAACTTGTGTCAAAATTTTTTTCCACGGAACACGGCAATCACAGTGGGACGATTTGAACATTTTTCAATAAAAAAAAATTAAAATCTTCAAAAAAATTAATTCACAAAATTTATTGACTTTTTCAATAATATAATAAAAATGTCAAGGGCATTAAAATAGAGAGACATTACTTGAAAATGGGGAAACTTCGTCCACCTGCATTATGAATATGAGTAACATTCGGTTTGGTAAGACACCATTCGTACCAAACTTGATTCTTTGAAACACATCTAAAGAAGCTCGCCTCGATAGTCTGTCCGGCTTTCAATTGCTGCGGAAATGTTATGGGAAAGTAATAGCAGTGCCACGAGATCATGCCTTCCGTATGGGTTGCAGGCAGGATACTAATCATATGTTCCTTGTACAAAGAAGCCTCAAAATATCCTAGAAAGCCATGCAACACGGCATCCACGCCAACATTGAATTGAACAGTCTTATAGCGAGTGTTGTCGATGACGGGATCGTTGTTTGGATGAGTAAAGGTGAACAACGGCTTTGGATCAGCAATATTAAAGATATTTTTGGGACAAACAATGTAGTTGCATTCGAAATCAGTTTGAATTTCACGACATTCGTCACGTGGATGATAGAGCCGATCAAGTTTCAAATTTTTCTCGTAGATTCTGCTGGACATGATGGGATTCACGTAGGACGTATACGACATTGGGATTGAGATACCACTGGGCTTCAGATGTTTTTGTGCGCCATCAAGGCATTCTGGAGAAAGCTCATTGCATCCAAAGGAACCAAGAAGCTCTGATACGATAATGTCAGCCTTTTCCGGTGGGTTAAAAACACGCATATCCTCGGCAAAAATAGTGATGTCACTCGTTGACCAAATTTCTCGTTTTAGTGCATTTAATGTGACTGTAATTATAAAAAAATAACATTTAACATTAGGCGAATAATAATTTAGTCTGAATTGACGAAAAAATTAAAAAGTAAAATATTTTGACATTTTTCTGCATTTTTTGATTAGAAAATTTTAAAAACATTCCAATTTACGTTAATATCATACAAAAATTTAATTAAAATTTTTTCGACTGTTACAATATTTTACAAAAGTTTTTTACAACAACTTATTTATCTTAAAATTGATTTATTTCCTAAAAATTGAAAAAAATAAATTTTCCAAAAAAATTTTTTAAAAAATTAAAAAAACGAAAGCTTTGATTTTAATTTTACAAGAAAAATTTTTACAAAGTTTAATAAAAATTTAAATTTTTCAAAAATGTCACAAAATTTTCTCATTTGAATTTTACCCTCTAATTTTGTTTTAAATTAAGGCAAAAATTTAAAATAATAAATTCAATCCTCACAATATTTTTCTCAATCTTCAATAATTAATAAAACTTACTAATTGCACTCGGATTCTTTTCCACAATAAAAATCTTCAACTTTCTCTTGGTTCTGGCACCAGCATTTATGCAAGCACGCACCAACGGTCCTCTGCCAGCTCCAACAATCATAAGAACCGCAATATTCGATTCTGGAATCAAATCCATCAGAGCACTCTCAATCGCCTTTTGGTAAATCGCATATTTGGCGGGATCTCGTTCAAAAGTTTCATAGGTACGGTTGCTGAGATTCTCATACAAAGGCTGTAACGGAATCATCAGTTGTTCGTAGAAAAACAAACAATTTTTCTTCGCATACAGGCTCTCGTTGATGTAAAACAGTAACGAGCTGTAGTGATCCTTCAGTGATTCCGGATCATTCGTGTTGCCTTTTAGCATGACAGTTGTAATGCCTCGCTTCACAAAACGATTGAGTAGCTGTAGGTGTTCGTAACTGAGCTCTTGATATTCTGCCTCGATGTTGTAGGAAAACATCTCAATTGGGATAATTAAGCTATGAATGGGCTCTCCAAGCCATCGTGAAATTTCTTCATTTGTAGGAATTTTCGTTGTAAATTCCAGAGCCAGCTCCAAAGTTGGTAAATAGTCAGCTTGGGCCCTCACTTGATTCCACAAGTGCCAGTCAGTCAGCTTGGTTTCCAGCAAAAAGAGACTTTGAGTGGACTGTGCATAGAGAATTCGTGATAAATTCGTAAAAGATCCACTTCCGTGAGACAATTTGTAGAGATAAGTGATGCGATTTTTGCTGATCAATTTTGCAAAGTTAATTTCTTCCAAAAGTTTCTTTTCCGTTTTTTGTCTCAGACCTTCGTGGCATGAATCCAAGCCGTTTCCATCAGTCAATCGAAAAATAACTTTTGTTTGTTGCTTATTATTCAAAAGCATCTCTTTCACAACCAATTTATGATCTGATAAAATGTCGATGTGGTAAACAATTGAGCTCATTAATTGATTTTGCAACAAACTTTGTGCATTTTGTAAGCTGTCAACACGAGTGGGATATAAAATAATTGCAGGCTCGAGCATTTCTATCACATTTAGGTACGGATATTAATATTTATTGACGAAAAAACGACACTGAAAGCCGAACAAATTGATTTTTTAGCACATTGAAGCACACTGAATTCTAAGAAAACAGTTCTAGCGCATTACGCATTAGATTTGCTTTTTGTGTTGTCTGTCGGAATTCCGACTTGAGCGCATTTTTCTTTTATGTTTTTTTTTTCAATTTTTATACAGCAGGTTTGTAAAATCTGCTATCGGTCTAAAATTATTTATTTTTGATCTAAATTAATTTTGATTGATATCAATTTTTAGATCAGATCAATAAAAATAAAATCACTTTTAAAAATATTTGAAAGATTTGCAAATCAAATAATATTTTGATTTATCACCCAAACAAAATCAGATAATTTTTTTTGATTTCTTATTTTGATCTAGATTTAATCTAGTAGATTACATTTACAAGCCTCGTTACCTACATAAAATTGGATTTTTACAATAAGTTTGTGACGTTAAATGAACTTTGAAAATGTAATTCGAAGAATCTTATCGAAAAGCTTTAATGAATAGTCATCATCCATTGATAACTCTTTCCGTCAATCGAATTTTTCAGCGATTAGATTATAGTTTTCGTAAAAGGGGTAATCCCATTTACGATTAAGTAACGGTAGCTTTCTTTATATATGACTTACACCGAAGACGATAACAAAGATCATCATAATTGCACAGTTTATCATGTTTCATACATCAATAACATCTGTTACTACGATAAGTTTTGATAAATTTTTGATTCTCTTATCTATTCAGACACCGCATACCTAACTGGTACATTACTGATAAAACAAAAAAAAAACTTGTCAATAAATGCTCCAGTATTAATCCTAATATTTGTGTATCTAGCATATACTCGTTGTTTTGTTATCAAATCTCAATTGAAATAAATAGTATTATAAAAGTACATTCGCTGAACTAAAAAACCTCAGTTTATGCTTGCACCTCGTACTGGTAACCGTCAGTTAATTCGCGACTCCGAAAAAAATTAAGTGAAATAGTAAATATTTACTAAAAAAAGTAAATTTTTCCTATAAAGTAAAAATTTACACAAATTAGCGAGTAATTGTTTTTTTTTTGTTGGACGTGGGTTTTTTCTTGTTTTCTATATAAATATTTTTTGTGGTTCAAAAGCATGGCAGTCTCTTTTCTACAATTGTCATAAATTCATATATTAAAGAGAAGAGGAATTAAAAAAAAAACGAGGAGCAAAATATTGCAAAAAAAAAACGATTGAAAATAAATTTATTCAAAAATGTTGACTGGATGGAGACTAACCTTATCAAAATGTAAGTCGTAGAAAAAATTCCCACTTCTAGAAATAAATTAGATAAATCCTTCAAACGTGACAAGAACGTTTTAACTTTCATTACTTCACCCTTTTATCAAATTAGAGTATGAAATAATTATATTATTTAGTGAAAAATTACATAATCGCTTCTTCGTTTGTTTGTTCAAGTTATTGTAAAGTACAAGCTAATAGATTAGAAAAATTCATATTAAATATTTATTAGTCTAGGTATCTGATTGACGAAAGTAAAAGTGATTTCGTAACTCAAAAGTGATAATTGTCTTAATTTTTTTTGGGACTAATTCTATGAATCAACGGTATTTAATACCCTTAACCTATTTTTTTTATTATCCGTTTTTTTCATGTCGTGAAAAAAATTTTTCTGTTCAATTGTCTTGAAATTATTTATCTTATCTCGTGTAACACACGTATATTTTCTGATCTTTTGACATTGTTCTTGATCACCGATTGATAAATTTTTATTTTATAAACGAATTTTATCGCTTGATTAGATTAGAAATTTCAATTGACTTCCATAAATATTTATCTCATTTTTTTCCGTTTTAAACTAGGTTTTTGCATTCCTCAACGATGGGTCCTTGCAATTATGGGCTTTTTGGCGGTAACAAATGCATACACCATGAGAATTTGCTTGAATGTAGCAATTACAGAGATGGTGGTGAAACATCAAGACGAAGGAACGGTAGAGGATGGATATTGTCCAGCAGCAAATGTGACTGAAGGAGGCGGTGGATCAACTGGGGGAGAATATGAATGGTCCGAGGCTCTTCAAGGTCTCATTTTGTCTGCATTTTTCTGGGGTTATGTCATCACGCACATTCCGGGCGGCATATTAGCTGAGAAATTTGGCGGAAAGTGGGCATTGAGTTTGGGTATTTTGTCAACTGCTATTTTCACGTTATTGACACCATTGGTAAGTAATGAAAATTTTGCTTTCTTTTAGAAAATTTAATTTTGTTTTTTTTAGGCTGTTGAGCTTGGCGGCGCTAACATGCTTATCGGAATTCGTTTCTTAGAGGGTCTCGGAGAGGGAACGACTTTCCCAGCATTAAGTGCTCTTTTGGCGGCTTGGATTCCATTAAACGAAAGAAGTAAAATTGGTTCTCTTGTATTCGGAGGCGGACAAGTAGGAACTATTCTAGGCACTTACTTGTCAGGGGTCCTTTTGCACAACTTTGACTGGCCCTGGGTATTTTACTTCTTTGGAGTAATTGGTCTCTTGTGGTTTATTCTTTTCGTAAGTATATTTAAATGTAATAAATATCTTGTTCTTTATGTAATTATTTATTTTTTTGTATAGACTTTGCTCTGTTATAGTGATCCAGGCTCTCATCCATTTATAAAGGACAGAGAAAAGGAGTATTTGAACAAGGAACTTGGTCAACTAACGCGAGACAAAACTCTGCCTCCCACACCATGGATGGCTATTATCACGAATGGTCCCATGTTGGCACTCATAGCAGCTCAAATTGGACACGATTGGGGATTCTTCATCATGGTTACAGACTTGCCCAAATACATGAGCGACGTTCTTCATTTTTCAATCAAAGAGGTAAGATTTTTTTTTAACAAATCAATTTTTCTTCTCTAACTTATTTATCTTTTTATTTTTTAGAATGGTTTATACTCATCCTTACCTTACATGATGATGTGGCTTGTATCCGTTACGAGTGGCATCTTAGGTGACTGGCTCATCAAAACTGGAAGAATCGGTATCACTGCTTCGCGAAAACTTTTCACAACAATTGCTTCAGTGGGTCCCGCCATTTTCATCATGCTCGCTTCTTATGCTGGTTGCGACAAGACTCTGGTAGTAGTTCACTTTACCATTGCTATGGGTATTATGGGAACATTCTATCCTGGAATGAAAGTTAATCCACTGGATTTGAGTCCAAATTATGCTGGAACATTGATGGCACTTACGAATGGAATTGGGGCAATCACGGGTATCATAACGCCTGCTCTCGTTGGATTGATGACACCAAACGTAAGGAATATTATTACAAAATTCGAAAATATGTGCTTAAAATTTAAAACTTTTTGTAGCGATCGATCAATGAATGGCGCCTTGTATTCTGGATTGCTTTTGGAGTCTTCATGGTAACAAATTTGATTTACGTTATTTGGGCCTCTGGCGAAGTTCAGCCATTCAACAATCCAAGATTACTTAACAAATCGTACGAGGAAGACGGAGAGGTACCAGAAAAGGAGGAAAAAGACGCTGATCAACAAATAGAGTATGTGAAGCAATAAAAAATAGATTACTTTCGTATTTCGTGATATTGCACACAGGGACAACTTTATTTTATTACATTGTGGTTAATAAAATAAAGATTTTTATTTATCAATATAAAATAGTGTTTGAATTTGAAGAGTTATAAGTAAGGTAAAATTTACAGTAAAAAAGGCAAATTTAACTCGGCTACTGAATCCAACATGATTTATTACTTTCAGCACATTAATCTACTACAATTCCTTTATCATAACAATCACTTATATTATAAGTATATTAGGTATCTTATATCAAATATTTTTTTCTATATAAATAATTAAACAGCAATAATCATAACATTTTTTTTGTAACAAAACATTTGTCAGTAAAACAGAATGAAAACGGCAGCAAAATGATATTTTTGGAAGTATTGAAAAAATCACAAGAATATAATTGTTAATTGTCTTAACTTATTGAAGTTCAGAAAACATATTTTGTGGCTATTTTTCTCTCTCTTTTTTTATATATGTATGCTATATATTTCAATTTGAACTTAATATTGTATTAATATTTCTTACAACTAGTATACGGATGACAATTAACACCTACAACTACAACTAATAATTATACATATATTTTTTTTTAAAATAACATCGTTATAGTTTATCCCCAGTTTTAATGAATATCGGTTTGTCCAAAAATGATTTTTTTATTTTATTCAATAACAATTAATATATTAATAAATATCAATACGTATTTTAACGATATGTTTTTTAAAGATAAAATATTTTATTGGCATTCATTCATAATTTTACGTAGAAATACTTGTTTTGTTGTTGTTGATATTCATTATTATTTTATTGAATTTATTAATAATATTTTTTTTTATTAAATATTATAAATTATGTTTTGAAATACTAAAAAAATTTTCAGTCATAAAATAGGTAATACCAATGTGGATGCGCATGGTACATGATAAATAAACGTCCTTTTGCTGTCTTTTATAATTATATTTTGTTTGTAATTATCGGTGTTTATTAAATAAAATATACATTAATAATATAATATTTGGCTTCTGGTCAAGTGTTTTTTTTTCTTATACATTAATTATTATCTTCATTTATTGTTTTCATTTTCCACTTAGTAACATTATTTTAATGTGATTATATTCTATCGTAATGTTGGAAAGAATGGAAGAGGGAAATAACGATTAACAACAAGATTAGAGAATAAACTTTTCTTTATATCGCAACATTGTTTTTTTTTTTAATTTTTTAAAGTAGTTATATTATTATTAAAATATTGGTCGAATTTTTCCACATTTACGTTTGATTATGTGTCTGATTGATAATAAATTTCATGATGATTTTCCACAAGACGGGATTTATTCCTTATCTGTAGATTCGTGTCGCAATTCTACCAGTTCGTGGGGCTCGTTGGCATCTTGTTGCTTTAATTGAAATAATACATTAAGAGGAGTTTTTAAAATTGTGCATGATAAAAATCTTACCAAGTGTGTATCGTGAACAAGATCGTTTTTGCTTAAGTGATTGACCAAAATGGTGCCTAACGCATCGCACATGACGTTAATTGTTGTCCGGAATCGATCACTGTAATAACATTAACATGTTAATAAAATCCTAAATTGTGTGTTGAAACATAACTTACAGAAGCCAATCTACAGCAATGATAATTGTGACATCCTCAGCTGGCAATCCAACGGTATCGAGTACCATGACCATCGTGACGAGGCCAGCTTGCGGCTATAACAAACGAAAAAAAAAAATAAGAATATTTTCTTAAAGAGGGATTTAATGTTGAAATATTTACGATTCCAGCAGCTCCTATACTGGCAGCAGTGGCTGTCACACTAACTGCTACAATATGTCCAAAAGTGAGGGAAATATTTCTTAGTTGCGCAATAAATAAAGCAGCTACCGCTTCGTATAATGCTGTTCCGTCCATATTGATTGTGGCACCTGTATCAATTAATCTTCATTTAGGAAATACTTTCTCATTAACGGAGCAAGAATAAAAACTTACCGACAGGAATGACGAACCGAGTGACTCGTGGATCAATTCCCATTTTATCTAAACAACCAATGGTGATTGGCATAGTTGCGGAGCTGCAATTCAAATATATAAGCATTGAACACATAAAAAAAAACTGAAAATTCTTACCTCGATCCTGTTCCGAAAGCCGTCGCCAATACTTGGCCCATTTTTGCGATGAAACCAAAAGGTTGCTTTCGAGTTACAAGGAAAAACAACACAGAAATCGTTCCGAATCCATGCAAAAAGAGACCCAGCATGACAGTAACGAAATACCATCCTAGCTGTCCAACGACTTCACTAAACGATCCGATTTCTAAAAGTTTGGCAGTTACGAGAAAAAAGACACCAACTGGAGAAATCCTAAAATCATCGATTTTGAGCAAGCATTCGATGAGTGCGTAAAATAAAATCATAACGTACCAAATTACCCAGGACGTGATGATCATCATAGCTTCCGATAAAGTTTCAAAAACATCCTGTAGCGGCTTTCCACGTTCTCCAAGTTTACCAATTGTCGCACCAAGAACAATACTGAACATTACCAAGCCAAGAACGTTTGTTCCTTGCGTGAATTCAGACGTAATTTTGTAGTCTTGGAGTGAAACTGTAAAAATTATATTTTTTGTCTATTAGAAAGTAGGTTTTATGGATTTTTTTTCTATTAACGGAGATGAAGAAATCGATTTAGATAAAAATAGCTGAAAATTCCAATGCGTAGATGTGACATCATTGCAGGAGATGTTATAAACATCGTCGACATGTTTATCACCCAAGCTAGGCAAAAGGTATACATTGAGAACGAACAACCACAAATACTTGTTATCAAGTTACTAAGAGGATATAATGATAAGTAGCATGTGAAAAGTTGAGCAAGAGACACACATTTTATATACTTTGATTCAATTTACTCTCCGTATTATGTTTGTGCTACGAGGACGACGATGGCAAAATCGAAAAAAAGGAAATGGAATTTTTAAGACAGTTAAATACTCATTTTATTATACCTTGAAGCGACAAAACCATGTTGGTAGGTATATTGCAGACTTTGGTTTGTATACATATGTGAAATGTAAATAAAATATCCACAATGGTTAGACTACTTGAACAAAAATTTAATGCCACTTGTATTTTATCATCTGTGACTTTGTGATGAATTTTTGTCATTTATGAGATTGTGTGCTGATATAAAAAACATGATAAATAAAAAATGTTGTCCCTTTTTTCGTCTTTTCTAAGCAATATTAAGACTACAAAAATATCCATAAAAATACCGATTAGTAAGAAATTAGTAAAAATATTTGAATATATAAATTTTAAAAAATTAAAAATAAATTTTTTAAAAATTTTAATTTCCCATAAAAACTACTAACTATACCTATTAAAAAAAAATTCTGATCATATTTCTGAGTTTTAAAATTTTTAGCGAGGGTTGTTAAAAATGCTAACATGCTATAAAATTCTAGTAAATCTGCTTAAATGCAAACTGATGTTCAGGCAATTTCATCTGATGCTCATTCAAATTCAGCGAAATTTTGTATGGTAAACTTGACTTTATTCAACTTCAACGCGTACCTATTTCGGTTCTAGGTAATGGTGTTAAATTACATCGTTTGATCAAAGTAGTCTATCTGTTTAGATTAAATTTGGTTAATTTCCTCTAAATTATACAGTTTCATAGACATTATGGAAAATTTTCCAGAAAATCTTCTTTCACCTACAATGACATCCCTTTTTCCAGCTCCAGATTCCATTTCTGGTCTCACTGGGCCCCAAAAATGCACAATTTATGCAGCATGGCAGTTAATTAAAAAGGACTTTCAGATACATGCACGAAATGTGTTTGCCAGGTATCATGGTTGAAATTTTTTATTCCATTTTTTTCATAAAATTATATATCATTATGCAAAATAGGTTTTTCGAAGAATATCCCACGTACCTGAACCATTTCAATGATGAAAATGAACCAAACAATAAAATTCACCGTCATTCATTGGCAGTGTTTGAAAGCCTTAATCTCTTGATTGAAATCGGATTTAACGATGTCAATGCATATGAACATCATTTGTCCGCTTTGGTAAAGTTTCATCCCAATATTCGAAGAGACGACGTGAAAAATATGTCAGACACAATTACGAACTATCTATTGGAAACGTTGGAGAAACAACGAACAAATACATTGAATATTTCCTTGGTGGCATTTTTTGAAGGAATTTGCAAAGCGTTTGATCAAATTTCTCATGTCGAAGAGGAACTAGGATTGAATGAAGCTTCATCATTGTGGTCCACAGAAGACCAAGAGACAAAATCAGAAGTGTGAAAAAATACCTATAAGGGAGGTCCTTGAAAAAACGTGGTTTCCCTAAGACAAACTGTAAAGTTACTATGGAAACACGAGGAATCGGACAATGAAAATCGGAATGAAAATCGAGGTGAATAAAAAATTCACCATCGCTACTTGTAGAGTGTGAAAATATGAATATGCGAACACCAATTTGAAAAAAAAGTGTAGCTGTGCTCCAGGTAGGTAAATTTTCTCTTTATAAAGGACACAGCGTGAAAAAATGAGCAATATACGCGAGAGGAGAATGTAACATTCATTGCCATCAGTTAAAAGCTGTGTATATCTGGCGCTCTCAAAAAAAAAATAATATCTCTACTCAACAAGTGTTTGTACATATTTGATCAAGGCAAATAAATAAATGTTTACTGACGCAATTTATCACTTTTAGGGCTACTTTAATATCAACTTTTTTTTCATAAGAAAATTATTTACTCCACGAAATGAAGAAGGAAAGAAAATGTGCGATAAAATGTAATTTCAAGTCAGCACCTTGGAAGACTAACATTTTTTTTTTATATAAATGAGAATTAATTACGTCACTGTTCTCGCTCAAAACATCAACAAATGTTAGGTCACTCGACGTAATAGTACGGCAAAAAAAAAATAGTGTGTAAAGTGAGGATTTCCTCAATTAAATCTCTTTGGGTGACGACGACACATATAACAAAAAAATATCATGGTATGTAAGTGTTATGTTTGTCGCTGTCTTTTATGTATTTCAAATGGAAAAAGAAATTTTTTATAGATATATGAAAGAAGCTTAAAGGAATAAAGCTTATCAATATTCTTGTAACTTTAACTTTTTTAAATCTATCACTTTGGCACTTTTGGATATGAGCCTTTGTTAATACTCTTGAGCTTTTATACTCCAAAAAAATATTTATTTTTGACAAATTTTCACCTAAAGTTTTTTTTTTATTAAGGCCGCTCCAAATTTTTTTTCCAAAAATTGAATAAAATTTTTAAAAATTTTGTAAAATTATATGAAACTAAACAGAAAACGGTCTATTTTCAGGAGTTTTTAACTTTTTTTTGGTCCCACTCGCTTTTTAGGTTTAAAACGGGACATTTGGAGCGACCTAAAATGCAAAACAAATTATTTTAAAGTTTTAAAGCCTCAATATTTATAAAAATTTAAGCTTTTAGTGCCGAAAGCCAACTCATCATATAACGAATAAAATATTTTTTGTGTCATTTTCAGTCTTTTCGTCGTATTTTCATAGTAATAAAGTTTAGTAGTAGAAAAAATTACTTACCATTTCTTCCATCAGCAGGCGGTTGTAGAACGGTTCGGAACTAAAAAAAGTTACTTTGAAAAATAAACTTATAAAAATCATATGAGCCGCACTTACTTGGAAAATAGTCGCTTGAATGATATTTGGTGGAAACAAGTTTCGAATAAGATCGAGCAAAGTATCTGCCGTGAGTACTTGTCTTGGCGGTGGTTTATCCTTTGTAGTATCATTAGCTAACCCACCTTGTCCGGGTCTCACTGTACACACGAGAATAATGCCGAGAATGACGGCACAGATAGTAGTTGTGAAATAATAAACAATTGATC
Organism: Culicoides brevitarsis; assembly: GCF_036172545.1. Taxonomy (NCBI): domain Eukaryota; kingdom Metazoa; phylum Arthropoda; class Insecta; order Diptera; family Ceratopogonidae; genus Culicoides; species Culicoides brevitarsis. The sequence goes on along the minus strand of NC_087086.1, from coordinate 21,169,447 downwards.
TGATGAAATATTTAAAAAAAAAAGATTAAAAATCAGCCGGAATTTTCGATTTACAATAAAAATTACCTAAATGCAATTTTTTTCGACATGCTTAAATCTAGGGCACCAATAGCACTGGTGATACTCGATACTAGTAATGGAACAATTAAGCACTTTAGCATGCGTAAGAATAAGTCGCCGGGATACTGTATGTACATAACTTCGCGTTCTGTCCATGGTTGCTCCCTGCTTTTTAGTGCTAACCCAAGACCAGTACCACCAAATACGCCGACTATAGTGAAGATAGTGAGGAGGTTTGTGTTAAGAAATTTTTTCCATCGGGATGTTGGTCTGGAACTGTTACAAGTTCCATACGATGTCGACATATTATGTGGACCTAAAATTTTAATAAAAGTGTGTCAAAAGTCTTTCCCGATATGTTTCAAATGATTAAGAAAGCAGAGTTAGGACGGTTCCAATTAAAACTCAATAGTTTGTCTAAAAAATTTTGAAACAAAATGGGGAGAAAAATAAAAAATGCTTTAAAATAGGAATTTAAGATCAAGATTTGAAATCAATTGAAATCAAGATTTAAAAATAATATTTTTTACTTTCATGGGAAAGTATAACAAAAATTTAAATTTTAAAACGCAGAATAAATAATTAAAAAAAAAACCACTAATATAAGCAATTTTTAATTTTGACGATTAGATTTTTTTTCAACATTTTAAATATTGAGAAAAAAATTATCTTAACTTCTTAATTTTACTAAAATTTGCTAAATATACCAAAAAATCGATCATTTTGGTCTTAGTTTGATTTTTTTATGTGCCCCATGTTATGTCATTAAATGGAACATCAGACTTTATTATTGAGTTTCATTGGAAGCAGACTAATAGACATGAAAAAAAAAGAAAAAATGTAATGAAAATAAAAACGCTTCATATTTGGGACTCCATGAACTACAACAATGTGAAAAAAAGTTCGTGCCTTAATTAAAATTGTCATTTATTGACTTCTTTCATTACATTGTTGCCAATCTGGAGTGTTCAATCAATATTGATGAAAAAGCTCGATTTTATCTAAATGTCAACATGAAAGAGTTTTTTAAAAGGTGAATTGTATCCCTTCTAATTTAGTTTAATTTTCCAATCAAAAAAACGTAAAAATATGCTGATACATTTTTTTGTGTAATTAAAAGAAATATGTAGTGTTAAATATTCATTCATTAATAACACTTTTGTGATTTTCCATCACAGTACGATAAAAATAAACTTTTCTAATGACATAAATTTAAATAATGCGAAGCCAAACAGTCAGAAATAAAGAAATCTTATAAGAGATGTTCCATTACTGCAATTTGCGCAACTTTTTCTGACATTGATTAATTTTTTTCCCGTTGAAAACATTTTTTTAAAGCATCAATTCGCAGAAAATCATCGACAAACAAAGTGCTTGACGTGTAATGTCAACAATCTCCAAATGATTTCCATGGAAATCGAAGATAAAAAAGAACACAATAAAAAATACAAACACATCACGTTTCTCTTCTTGAACAATTTAAAAGAGAAAAAAAGGAAGAAAATACCAAACCACCACTTGAGTAAACCAATTTGAGAATCTCAAATATGTTGACTCCTTCACGACCTATATTTATTTCCTTCGTGGTATTTTTTTTTCATTGTGCTTGTCTATTATTATTTTCTATTGACAGAAGATCCTTTTTTTATTAACATTTTCAATGTTGATAAGTTGGTGAATTAATAAAAATAAAAAAAAAAAAAAAAACAAATAAACATTGGCAGAGAAAACCCCAAATTGTTGCCATTTCTTTGGTTGGTTATTATTCGAATGTTTCAGAGTGGAAAGATAACGAAATTACATAGTGAGTTCTGATTTTCTTTTTTTTTTTGGCATGATTTATCATATAGGTTGAAAGACAGAAAGAGAGCCTGATAACGTCATCGTTATTTTTTTATTTGTGGATCAAATTATATTTTTTTTTTATTATTTATGTTCTTTTGCTCGTCTTTCATTTTGCTTCGTAGCAAATAAAATAACGAAATTTGAGAACAATAATGATAATAAAATGATAAACTTTGTTTTTGTGAAGAAATGAAATCGGATAATTACTGCAATAAATTTCGCTTGAATTAAGTGAAATCAGCCGAGAGACAAGTTATATAACAATAGACTTGTGACAACAAAAGAGTAGCGAAAAAAATCTTGATGATAAGAAACACCTAAGCTTGTCAGAAAAAGTTGACATTAGCTAAATATTTATTTTGCCACTTTATTGGGCGAAATTAGGTCTTGATCGAAAATTTTATTATATTTTGCTTACTTTTGTATAAAAAAAAAATTAATAATTAAAGTTGAAGATTATTAAATATTTTTCAACTCAAATTGATAATTTTTCATAAAAAAAATTATTAATATTATTTTCTAGTAAAAATTTGATGATTTATAAAAAAATTATCCACCACTAATGTATTAAAATTCGAACACTTTCTAGCATTTTTAATTCTCCTTTCCTAACTTTTCTAAAATTTTTTCAAAATATATATGGGAGGAAACAAAAAACATTTTAAATTATTGTTGTTGCCATATATGAGTTTAAAAAAACTTCATGAGATTTATCAAATATCAAATAAATTTAATTACTCTTTATAAAAAAATGTGACCAATATTTTATATCAAATAATATTTGTATTAATAAATATTGTATCACATATCAAAGTACATGCATTTGTGCGGAAATATATAATTTATAGAAAATTGCAACTGTTGCATATCATTAATTTGGTATGGTTGATGGTGTGTGCGATGCGATAACATCATATATAAAATTGAACAAATATGATATTTCACCATTTTCAGACAGGGGTCGACGCTTTCTAATAATCGTACATGATGAAGAGACAATGATATAATTGATATCAAAATCATGCATATGACACAAATTCATTTATGAAAAAAATTAAGTCGCAGCTTCTTGCAAAAAATACGCATTTAACCTATGACATCATTTTGTGTCGTCATTCATCCTGATGTCGTTTTTATTTGAATAAATAAAGAAAACTTAAGATTTTATTTGGGGAGTGTTCATCTCAAATTGAATTTTCTTCACTTTGATGCACTTCATGTTTTTTCCTTTGTGCTCAATATTCTTTATGGCAACATTTCTTTTTGTATGTTGAATATTTGCATAGAAAAATTGTTTTTTCTCTTTATTGTTGAAAAAACACGGGAATTGATACGAATTTGATTCACGTGTAGATAAAAGCAGTACGGCGTGAAATGAGTTTTTCTTGATTTTTCTTCCTCGTCAATGACATCAGAGAAGTTTATAAAAACTTTTTTTTTTAAGTTTTATCATTTATGTAAAATGAAATTGAGTCAGAATTGAAATTGATGAAACTACAAGTGACATACAAAAACAAATAGAAAAGTCTTTCAACCACTTGTTGATAAGAGAAACACTTGTAAATCTTAAAGCACAAAAAGTTTTTTATTTATACGCCTTACAGATTTTTTCGATCCTTTGATCTTTTCGTTCGTTCTGTTGAGATATTTTTTTTTCACCAGCTTCATTTCATTTTAACTTTTTCAATTTCAAACTATTCATTTTTTTTCATTTCACATTACATCAAATTTTATACGTATTTTTTTTTATTATTTGAACCAGTTTAATTTTGGCTTTTTTCACAACATATATTGCGATACTACATGTAAATCGCAATGGGCATTTATCGCTGTGTGCGCGCAGTTGTGATAAAATTGTTTAACGAACCCTTTTCTATTAATATTCAAATTAGCATCCGTTTTATTCATGATGATGGGCATAACACATAAATGATGGAATTTGATCTTTTGATTTCTTTTTTTTATTTTTCATTCACTTTTGCAATAATATTTTATTTTTAATATTTTTTTCATAGGAATAAAAAAAATCACTGGAGTCCCTTATAAAAATAAAAGAAATTAAAAAAAAATAAATTACCGCAGTAATAATTTTTTAAAAATATTAAACACAACTAAAAGTTACATTTTAAATACAAAAAAAAAAAATCACAAAAATAATTTTTATAACGCTACTGACCGTTGATTATTGTAAATGACGACTAAAACTTACACTGAAGTTTAAAGTATTATGAAACTATATTATATTTATTTGTTTGTGTGTATATCTATGAGATCCGCACACAAAAATGCACTTTTCTATAACGATCTGTTGCTTCACTCGTTTTTTTTATAATGTGACAAATGTTGTGTGATTTGTGTTAGAGATGCAGTATATATGATGAATTTAGAACTATTTTGATGTTTATTAGTATTAATAATGATTAATGTAGAGAGTTTACACACACGATAAATGATGAAAATGATGTTTCCACGATTACCTTCCGTTCTAGACTAAAACATTTTTACCACGAGATTGATTGTGGAACCCCTTTTGTATATCATTCAACATACACTACTTCGTTTGCTTTGAATGAATGCACGAAAGCGTATTGTGTGTTTGTGTAATGTTACTTCGTTTTACAGACTATTATATTCGCATAATACTCCGTCTTGATTTTCGCACACACGTATATTTTGAAGTGTAAAAACCTAGAATAGGCAAATATGAATTTTTATTTTTTGCAACAAGTACTCCTCAAGTTGCTGCTTCGGATTTTTTTTTGTCGCACACACACACAATACAATACACCCTAGTATTTTACCCGTCCACGGTTGGAATTTTTTTTTTCGAAAAACGAACGTTTGGTGTGCGCGCCTCAAACTGAATGAAACCGTCGAGAGAAAATACATCTTTTTATCTTCCATTCTATTTTTTTTTGTACATACCCATATTTGCAACAATCTGTGGCGCGTACACGTATTATCACTCTGCTGTTATCACTACTATCACGCAAGAGATGTTACCTAGGGGACATCTATCTACGCTCTCATTCTCCCCGCTTTTTTTTGTCGTTCTTTTCAATATGATACTTTTCGTCTATTCAGGCGATGATGTGCAACCGTAGCTGTTAATAAAAACACCAGCAATGTGTAATCATTACAGAATGTATGATTGCGTTGATGATGAGATAGTTAAATACTTAGCATTTGATACCACGGTAATTTATTTACAGATAAAAACTCTTGAGTTTTCCTTCCAAGTGTCTTCTAACAATAAATTCCAGATTGCTCGCTTCTCTGTTTGGTGACCTAATTACATATTAATTGCAGAAAAAAGAGAGAAAAAAAAACAATTAAAACCAATTAAAATGTCACTTAAAATCAGGCTTGTATAATATACAAAGTACACTCTAGATTAATGGTCTTAAAATCAAATAAAGAGTTGGATATTTTTTTGCATGCATTCTGATGCAGATCAGAATAATTTTATATTTTTTTTTATTATTTATTTATTATATATTATGTATTGTTTTTTATTGATATTTTTATTTTACTTTTTTATATAGTTATTTTTTAAAAATTTATTTCGATTCAAAACAAATATATTTATCTTAATTTTAATTAAATCAGATCTAATAAAAGTCGAAAAAAAAAAGAAATAAAAGAAAAAAATAAAAATAAAAGTCGAAAAAAATTGGAAGTTGTATTTTTTTATTTTATTTGATCTGATTTGAATAATTTTTTCAGTTCGATTAAATTAAAAATTTTTTGTCTTACGTTAAAAAGAAAATTTCAAATTGTTAGTTTGATTTTTTATTTTATTTTATTCAATTATTTATTTTATTTAATTTATTTTTTTCAAATATTTAAAATATTTGAAAATTATAATTTTTTGAAAAATATTAATTTTTCAAAAAAAAAAAAAAAAAAATCTAAAAATTCTATTTTTATTCTACTTTTTTACCTACATATATATAACTTTTTTTGTATCTTGGTGATACCTGCCTATCGTACTGACATGCCAAATCAAATACAAAAAATCAAATCAAAAAAATCAAATACCTAAATCAATGCTAAATAAAATTTACTTGATCGCACTTGATCACTTAACGTAATTCAATATGTCGAGTGTATCAACAATAAACAATAAAAAAAGAATAAGTGTTTATTTACTTTAACCCGTTTCATTCATGTGTTCAATGATGAGCATATATGATGAGCACAGCAAAAATGCGTAAAATATATCCACACACACACTTTTTGCCTTACACGAAGTACGCGTGTGTGCAAAACGAGAGAATCTTGTAACACACAAACCAACAATCACCATGCCATGCCATTGAGGAGTCACACTGAAACTACTAATGAATGTACAGCACAGTAAAAGAAGTGCGCGAGGACTCAAGATTCCTATTACTTTTGCAAAGTGCGCATTTGGTGCTGTAGTAAATGTGTGCTCTGACAAAAACAGAGCCTTAGTGTCTAGACTCTGTTTGGTACTCTCGCACGAATCACTTTTTTTCCTTTATTATTATCTATAGATACAAAATCAGTGTTTTTTTAGTAACTTTTGTGTGATATTTTAAGGAATAAGTAGGAATCGTTTTAAAATTTAAACTTAAAAATTACTAGTTAATAAGCAGAAAATTCGTCCAAAACGATGGAAACTGAACATGTGGGATGTTGTCGCATGGGAATCTTCATTTTTGCAGCATTTGCGATAGTGATTGGGTGTGGAATCTTTGGTAAGATTTTTTTTACATTTTAAATTCATCTCTCTCCCATAAATAACAATTTTCCTAAATATCCTTAATAGTCCTTGGCATAATTGACGTGAATGGAATTCATTATCCAACTCTCATAATGGGAATTTATGTCATAGTGACACACGTAATACTATTTCTAGGTAAGCTCTTAATTATTCACTTAATTTGTCTCATCCATAATTTAACGCCGAACAAAAATACTATAAACTTTAACAGCTGAGTACGTTGGTATTACACACGAGAAAAAGGAAGTCTGATGGACAGCCATGACAAGGAAAGAAAAAGCGGAAATCAACATAAACAATGTGGAAAAAAATCAAATTAATATTGCAAATAGTTATATCGTGGCTTATTCTAGCTTGTAACGATATAAATTACTTTTTTATACTCCATTCGTCGTCATATTGTATCATTAGCTTTTTAAGCCTTTTTAATATATATCATATATATTTCAAAAACGTGAAGTACAAAAACAAACATTATGAAGCCTTTGTGCCCGCAATTGTGTCGCGCAACTATAAATATTTTATTAAGCTACATATATGAAGATGTTATAAATTTTTTAAATAAATCTTTAAGTAGAGCTTTTTAAACTTTGAAACTTTTTTAAATAATTACTGATTATATGTGAATTCGAAATTTATAAATATATTTATTATTAAATAATGTAGTTAAATGAATCAAATAAATTATTAAAACAATCAATTTAACAAAAAATAAATAAAAAAATTAAATAAATTCAAATAGTTTCATTTTTGTCTTATCAGGATTTCGAAAAGTGGGGGTGGAAAAAAATATACATTTAATTTTTTTTACATTTTCACATTTTTAGAAGTTTAACAATAATAATTATTTACATTGAATTAATTTTAGTTTATTTATTTTCGAATATTTTTTTATTTGAATTTATTTCCAAATTTATTTCGTGTGTATTGTACAAAATTTTAACTCGAAATCAAAGAAAATTTTAGCTTTTGAAGAAAAAAATAATTTTTCTTTGGTGATCTAAATTTTCTTTCATCTGAAGCAAGTTCTATTTTTAATTTGTTTTTTTCTGAAAACTGTAGTTTTAGGTTTTTGTTTTTTTGAGTGACGAAAATAGAATTAAATATATTTATTTTTAATGCAGCGTCTTTTGCATTCTTTAACAGGTTTCAAGTTTTTTCAAGAAGAAAATGAAGAAGCCTTATCACGTTTGTATATATGATACTTTTTGCTGTGCGTTTTTAATCTACATATACAAAATAATATTGCGACTTTACACTATCTACACACAATTGTATTTCAAAAACTATAATTTTTACAGTCTTATTAAAACCACCAACGAATAAACACTAAAAATGGTTGAATTTACTGATTCCGAACTCGAAAAATATAATTTTGAGTACTCACCAAGTGAACATACCAAAAGGTACAATGCTCCAGATGAAGCTATTCAAGCCCACATAAAGTTGATTGAAAAAGGTATTCTTTTTTAATTTTGAAATTTTTAAAAAGATAAGCAAAATGCATATTGACTTAAATCTCATACAGTCACTAATAGAGTGCAACATGAATGCGGATTTGTAGTTGATAATAATGTCAAGTATGGAAATGATGACGACGAGTTGTTAGACATTTACTACAATGAATCAACGGTTAATGGTAAGATATTTTTTTTTGGGTAAAAAATTAAAATTAAAAAAATATTTTTTCAGATGCGCCTCTTTTTGTCTATATTCACGGTGGCTACTGGCAGATGTTGACAAAAGATTCTTCAGCCTATTGCGTGGAGCCTCTTGTTAGAGCTGGATTTCGTGTTTTAATTGTGAATTATTCGTTATGTCCGAAAATTCCGCTCACTGGTTTAATTCAACAAATTCGTAACTGTATGAAATTCATTGGCAATTACGGCAAAGAAAGGGGTGTAAAATCCATAAGTTTCTGTGGTCATTCTGCTGGAGCACATTTAATCATGAGCGCTTTAAGTGATAAAATCTTTTGGAAATCCCTCGAAAACAAGAAAATGATAAAACATCTCTACTTACTGTCAGGCGTTTACGATTTATCGATAATTCGGCACTTGTCTGTCGTTAACAACAATAACATTTTGGGACTAAACGATCAAAATACAACGGAAGTCAGTCCTTTACTCAACGACTTTTCACATTTGAAGGATTTTGATTTGCGATTCCACTTGTTTGTTGGAGAGCATGATAGTAAAACATTTCAACTGCATTCCGATCGTATGTATGAACACTTGAAAAGTTACGTAACGGAAGATCGGTGTTCATGTGAAATTCTACAAGGTTTTGATCACTTTAATATTGTCGAAGATTTGAGACTTGAAACTTTTTTAATTATGAAGAAGATAATTTCAAGTAAAAATTAACGAAGAAATTGAATTTGCTTCTCTTTTATTGTATCAATGCACTTTTTTCTTGTAAAAAAAACTTTTTTTCAGTACGACTGACTTAATCATCATCTTCAAACAACATTTCGACTAAATCTTTGTTGCAAGCTTGCTCCCCATCGAGACGTTGTGGTGACTTCCAACGGAGTAAAGTTGGCAAAAATACAAGTTTCGTTCTTGGGTCCTTGCGATAAGAATTGTTGGGATCTTTCCAACTGCAAAAACATATAATTAATACAAGGGCGACCTGTTATGACTTAACATTTCCTTTTTTGTTTATCAAAATACGTGCAATGTTAAGCAATAACATTTCAATCAAATTAACGTGAGTTTGTCCAGAGATGGAAAAAGTGTATTTTTTCGGGATTCAAAATCGTTTTTTCAAAATTAGATTTTCAATTTTCAAATGAAATATTTTATCAAAATGTAATTTTTCAAGATTTTTCCTAAAAAATTCAATAAATTTTTTGTTTTTATTTTTGGAAATTGAGCCTTGTCTCCCGCACTTTTCCCATCACCGAATTTATCTTATCGCAATGCAAAAAAAAGCCTTATCAATTAATACTTACTAAGGGCGTTCTATCTCAACTTTGATGAATATGCTAAAAATAATCAATTTTTCAATCAATCACAGAACTTGACAAGTTAAAAATACGCGATTTACCTGTCTTCTGGCGCGTTTTCTAATGCCTTCTCGATAACAGGAGCAGCTCTGTTGCCTAAAAAACATTTTTTACTAAAAAAATCATAAAAACATATAAATTTACTCACAATAAGGACACCAAGAGACACCGGCCTCGTCTTTATCTCCAGAAAACAAGATGTTGATGGGCTTCTTCTCCGCCTCCAACTTGGTGACGAGAGCTTCAAACTCTTCCCATTTCGTGTTAACGTAATGTCTTTGGACCATTTTTCTCGCTACTGAGCTATTATATCGCACAAACTGGGTAAAAACTTTATTTATCATGGAAAAATTTGTCACATACTAACTTGACTTGTACAAGAAACTTGAAACTCGGATCAAATCAGCTGACGTTTAAAGTTGCCACGCTAATTCAATCGTATGTGAAGTGAAAACAAATTCAAACAAATATTTTTAAATCTAGGAAAAATTCAAGGAAATTTCACTGCTGCCTGTTCTCGAGATATGCTTCGAAGTTTGTCGAATGTGACAGAGAGCTTAGTCCTGGAAAAAGTCGTTCGTCGTGAGCAAAATTAAAAATTCCACGAAGAGCAGCAGCAACAACAACAACAAAAAATGTTTAGTCAAGACTTACGGGCCGTAATTCGGAATACGTCGACATTTGTGAAATTTGTTTGTGTATCATGTACTTGCGGGTATCTCTTGTCCTTCATGGAGGACTCGGTGACAGTAATGAGTGTGACGCCCGGATACTTAAGTCCTCCCAATTTCTGGATATGGACCTTGTTTACATTTTGGACGTTGGAAGTGCATTTCCTCTCGTTCCTAGCCGACATACTGACGGTTCTCTTTTGCGGAAAACTGATTGAACCGCTGTGGAAGAGTCTCGAAATGTGGAAATTCTTCGCGATAGTCAATACATTTGTGGCTATACTCTCGTCAGGTTACAGTTTATTCTATTCAATGATCACGCAAAATTCCGAGCATTTATACGACACACACATCTACGGCTTGGCTGGATATATTGCCGCTGTGGCAGTTGCTGTTCGACAAATTTTACCGGACCACCTGATTGCGAAGACACCAATTGGTCGATTCACGAATCGTAGCGTCCCGTTAGCGGCCTTAATTTTAATTATTCTCCTTTGGAGTGTTGGCTTAATGAATGGACAAACGCCTGTGATGTTCGCCTCGGGAATTTTTGTTTCGTGGATCTACTTGAGGTTCTACCAGAAACACTCGCGCGGCGGATCAAGAGGGGATGGCGCCGAAAATTTCACATTTGCTTCGTTCTTTCCCACAATCATGCAGCCGGCAATCAATGTCATTGCAACTCCCGTATACAACTTGTGCTTACGTCTGAGTATCATTCAAAAGTTTGCGCCACCAAGTGAGACAGCAAGCTTGGATTCTGTTAATATCACGTATCCACATGACATTGAAAGAAGAAGGTATTTCATTATTTTTTACAAAATGTTTGTTTTGAAATACAAAAAAAAATTCTTTATTTTTTTTAGACAAATTGCCTTGAAAGCCCTTAATGAACGCCTGTCAAAATCAAGTCCCGATGCTAGTCGACTACCCAAGTCTTTTCCGCATACGTCCAAATTGCAACAACAACAATTTCAGCAAATGCACCAAACTCTCATGCAAAATCAGTTTTTCCCCCCAGCAATTGCATTACCGCCTCCCTCGGCAAGCAGTTCAGAGCCTGTTGCGGGACCTTCAGCCTCACCGTCATCGCATCAAGATAGGAATGTAATGTCAGGATCTTCAATTAGCCATTCCTCGTCAATGAATACATCTCTCTTAAATGACGCAGAAATTATCAATATTGACGAAGCTTCGCCGATTAAATAAACATTTAAAATTTAGAATCAGTTGTAGTTATGACGAGTTGTTTAAAGTTATGTAAATAAACAATTTTAAGCAAAGAGTGCGTAAGGAAAGGAGTGTACATTTTAATATAAGAATGATTAAATACATGCAAAACTAATTAAAATTGCTTGCGTTTTCTTTGCTGCAGAATTTTTGCTGATGTTTTAGAAAAGTAAGTAAACAAACAATATTTATTTTAAACATAACTTTTTGCTATTTATTCATTTTGAGTTGTTCAGTATTTTCATTTTAATTGAGTACATTGAAGCACAGTTTGAATATATTGATGTTTTTTAAGGGACTTTCAAAAATTTTCTTGTTTTGCGTTTATCAATGATAATAATGAGAAATAAAAAGAAATTAAAACATTTTATTATAAAATGACTAATTTTTTTAACCCATTATACTATATCATTTGTTTTAATTTTTAATTTAAGTTTTTTTTTTAAGAAATAATTTTTTTTAAATTTTTCTATAAAAATTGGTCAAAATATTAAAAAAAAATCGATCTTTTAAATTCAAAAAAATTGCATAACTAAGAAATGATTTTTGAAATGCCCTTATTTTGTTATAATTATATGTTTTTGACTTTTTCAAAGTAATTTCAAATTCTATTTGTTATATATTTTTTCATTAAAATTTCTTTAGATAGTTTATTTCTTTTAAATAGTATGTTTTAATTTGAAGATTTTTATTAATAAAAATACTCTAGAGAAGAAGTTTGGAATGTTATAAATTTGCTTCTTTTAAAAGAGTAAACTGTTTCAAACTGTTTATCATCTATATTCAACTCATTTTTTATGTATGTATTTGTAAATTTACTTAAAGTTAAGCATGGAACTAAATTAAACTAAACAAAATTTAAGCATAAAAGTTTTTCAGTCAATTCAGTTACTTTTTAGATATTTACCTGACTCAATTAATGTTTTAAACATATTTTTAGATTGTCTTTGAGACATGATTAAATCATAAAAATCTTCAATTTTCCTTAAAGTCTAAATCGTCAACTTTTATATCATATCAAAATCCTACGTATCTTCTTTTTTACACAAAAAAACTTTTTTTTATTACTTAAAACGTTAAACACTAAATTGTTGCAATATTATTTGTTTTTATTTTTATTTATAGTCAAAATTGCCATTATTATTTTTTTATTGTTTTAATATTCTTTTTATTTAAAGAAATGACTGATTCGTTAACTTTTAATAACATTCTATGTTATTTAGAATTGTTGTGCCACCTTACTAACTAAGTGTACGTGATAAAGACAAAAATAAAATATTTATTTTGAAAATAATTTAATAGTCATTTTATAGAAAATTATATTTTCTATTTGTTGTAATTCAAACTTATTTTTACGGATATAAGTTAAAACTTAAAAATAATGTCGAGACACGGTGAAAGTCATCCTGTTTAAGCACTTTGATTCGTTGATTTGGTAGGTGAGTCATGTGACGAAAATCCATTTTTGCCGTTAGATGTTACTAAATTCATTTTATATATCGATTGCAAAGGAACATGAATCAGTTCTACGATCTCTGAGAAATTCGGCTCTACAAAAGTAAAAAAAAATAACAAGTTATAAACATAGAATTTATAAAAAAAATTACCATTTTCGGTATTAATAATTCCGTGTCTTATCATAAAATCGATGACGACGGGCGTGGATGTCGTCTTAAACTTTGTAGAACATATCCAGTCTAGACATTTGGTGATGGGCATCAATTCAAATGCTTGCACCTCACCATCAATGCATTTTGGCTCAAAGTCCATTGGAAGTTCCAAGTCAAATACGTATTCGGTATTGGGGAAGAGACCACGTTCACTTTCAAAGAAGAACGAAACACTGCCAACAGACACCAGGTTTTCTAGGAAAGACTGGGGCACAGATGCCTCTTCTTGTGATTCTTTCACGGCAGTTTCTTTTATGCCGTATCCAACTGTAACGCCACCAGAGACCCTAAAATAAGTTTTATTTTTAAATATTTGCTATTTTAATCATCAAAGAATGACTTACATATTATCCCAAAAGCCAGGCCAAGTTTGTTTAGTGTCCGAGCGTTGCTGAAACCACATACACAAACCCAAATCTGGATGCCGCACATAGCCGTTTATTGTAACTCCGTAATTGCGTATGGCAAACATCGGCGTAGCGGCTCTATCCATTTTCAATAAGCAATTGTTACTTGCATCTTTTACCTCAAAATACTAAAAAATACGATTTTAGATGAATTAGAGTACAAAAATCAATTTAAACTTGCCTCATTTCTCCATCCTCTCAAAGTAATTATTTCATCCTTGTCCCTTAATTCTAGCAATACCTGTTCAACTTTGGTTGTGCGTTCGTTATAGTCTCTAAATGCTGGATTCAATTCAATTATTCCCTTTTTATTAAGAAAAATCGAATTAAAATCCGATCCTGTCCGTTTGGTGGAAGGCGAGCAACTTACCCGGCCATCCAGGTCAGAGTCTCTCATGATGAAGACCTCCGGATAGTTGAGCAACTTGTTGACAACATCGGGTCTGATGAGTCCCACTTGTTTTCCATCGACAAAAAATGGACGACACTCCCCCTTGAGAATGCCTAAATGCGGTAAAAGAATAAAAATTGTCAGTTATCTAATCAAAGGAATGCTTCCGTTCGTCTTATCATAAGATACATTTTTGTGTGCGGATTAAAGAAACCAGTCGTCTCCACATGACTGTCCCTTAGTAACAGTCAAAATATTAAACAATTGATCCTAAACATCGTTTTGAGGCAAATTTTATGTGCCGCAAATCAAATACCTTGACCTTCATTCACATAATGTTTTTTATAGATTTATTTTGCTAATACATATTCTTTATTTGTTGTTGATGTCGTTGTTCAACAACAATAAATGCTGCTTAACTTTGCATTATCATAATGTATACCTATCAAAAGTTTCACAAACAAACAAAAATCGGAATAGTCACGCACCGGGTCTCATATGATTTATACTTTTTTATTATTATTGTCTCTATTGCACAAAATTAGACGACAATTTCGCAGAATTCTTTTTTGATACAAAATATAATTATTTATTTAACATTCATAAAATTCCTAAATTAGGCGTCATCATGCCTCTAGCATTAATTTCTCGTCCATTTCATCATTATGCTTTTCGTGTAACGCAAAAAAATCCGGTTTGACACAATATTAGGCCTATTCATCGCAAACGCTTTGTAGGAATTTGTCTATTAAAAGGCACCTTGAGACAAATTTTCATCTCAGAATTTTCATTCATTTTCGTCGACACACATACACACACCATTTTATATTTTTCGTCGATGACAATTATTATGAAAAATGTGTAGCAGAACTTACCGTTCAAGTAGAAACAATTAATTTTCTTTGCTAATTGCAGAAATCTCGAGTTCATCGTCGTCTAGAATAACGAGATATTATCACAAACACCGTACTTTCTTGGATTTTTCGTCTCTACTTTTGGCTGGAACACTACTATAATGTCTTGGCTGACTAGAAAATGCGACCTATCTTTAATAATGAAATTTTGTCGTGTGTTTGAGTGTGTGTGCCAACAGCTGATTAAATTTACACAGACACACACATAGTTTATATCACCTTCGTTCACTCTGATAGGCTAAAAATACAGTTTCACATATTTTGAATGTGCTTTTAGACGTTACTAAGAGCGATTATTTGGAGGTTGCGAATGGTTGAGGACATGAATATAATACAAAATATTTTTTTTATAAATTTAGAAAAAAAATTAAAATAATTAATAAAATTATTATATTTATTAAAATTTCTAATAAATTTTAATTTTTAAATTTTTGAATTTAAATTAAAAAAAAATATAGAAAATTCATCATATAAAGTTGCATTTACAGCAATTCATATACGACGTCATAGAAACATTCGTCATATAATTTCAGTGCGCAGTAGCATCCGTTATTTTTGTTTTCAAGCTTTATATATATCTTTACATATCACGTATTGATTGTTATTATTTTCATTGTACATCATATAGTATACAATATGTGCAGTATTGTAGGCTGTACGAAGTCGTACTCTTATATGTGGAAGAACGAAAATTAAAAACGAACATTGAGCTTGGTGGTTTAGTATGTTAAAATCAGCTGGCTCGAATTGTTGTGTTTACAAATAATATCTTGTATATCTACAAATATTACAAAGTGTTGAAAATTTTCACTTAAATTGCTTTTTTCAACGTAAAATAAAAAAGTGCACATATTTATTATTATTATCATTTTGTGATAATAACATAATATATTAAATTATACAAAAGTACAGCTTTTGTGTAAAATAACTATTACAATAAAATACGATATATACCTGAAAAATAATATTTAAATTATTTTCTAAACAAAGCGATTACGCCCTTTGTTGTACATACATATACGAGTGCATTTTCTCACCCAATTAACAAAAACAAACATATAAAATTGTGATAATTGAACTATATTAATCAGTTGAATTATTTTAAAAATCAAATACAAAAAAAAGTGAAAAATCAATAACATATATATACAAACTCTTAAATAAATTCTAACGAAAAGCGAGCGAAAAATTTAAAAAAACAAACAAACTTTTTATTACGTAAATGAGTGAAAAACTTGAAAATGGTTCTGGAAAAAATGGAAATTTCTTTATAAACTTTAATCAAGACTTTAGGTGAATATCATTTAAAAAAAAATAAAATACTAAAAAAAATATTTAAAATTAAATTTTTATATCAACTACAAAATAATAAATACTCTGTTTAGTATTAAACTAAAATTATTATTTATAAACGCGTAGCAGCGTACAAAAAAATAAATGAAAAAAATGAGATCTATGTTTGTGTTGTGAATATACGTGAATATATGTGTGCATTCAACTGTTCCTTTGTTCTCAATGTTATAGAAAAAATTAAAAGATGTATAGCATTAACTTAAAACCAGATAAATTTCAACTTTCAACTTAAATAAATTTTTTCTAAAAAAAATAAATTAAAACATAAATATAAACAAAGAAAAAAACAACAAATCTGACATAATCGATATCAAAAATGGAGGAATCGCATTCAATTGGATTCATATACACTTTTGTATACAGGAAAGGACAATGACGTGTACCTATCCTTATGCCCTATATCGAATACAACAATCCTGGAAACTAACTGCGCACATAAATTCAACATAATAATAAACACTTGTATGAGTCATGTGATTGTGTTGGTGCGCGTTTGTGTTTTACACTGTGTATATGAAACTTTGATGTTTATGTTTACCATCGCATATAATGATGCTATTTACAGTTGTTGAATAGAGAAAATTAGAAAAAAGAGATATTATACATTACTTGTAAATTAGATAAGGATGGAAAGAAAACAAAACAAAAAAAAAACTAACAAAGGCCAATGTAGGTCAAAATGGTAACATATCGCTGCCAAACTCTTTGTTTGGGGAAATATTTAATGATGATGATGAAGTTTCTATTAAACACAACGTATATCATTAATACGTCTTTTATATTTCGTTTATAAAAATTATTTTGCGTGTCTGAGTGACGTGAATTTTCTACGCATTGATTTTTATTTTACATAGTTAACTTATATTTTAAAAAGCGAAAAGAGTTTACAAACAAACAGTTTTGTATATATATTAGCAAAACAAGTCCGATGTTTATTAGCTGTACATCATACATACATAATAATTGCGCAAGATGGATTTTTGTTTGTTTGTTTACGAATATTTTGTTTACACGCGAAATTTTGGAATAGAGATAGACGTAAACATAACAATAAACAAAACCTCATTTACAACTTTTTAACGTTCAAGTTTACTGTTTTTGAACAAAAAAAAATAACTTTCACACAAATGTTCGTGATGTATGAGAGAAATTATTCGACAAAAAAAAAATTGAAATGAAAAATTTTCTAGGAATTTTACGAAAAAAAAACATATCATTAAGGTCAATCTTTGTCGTAAAGATAAATACATCTCTTTGGTGTAAATCTGCTCTGAGCCAATTTAAAACACAAAAATAGCGTAAAATATATTTTTATGTGATAAGACTGCCGAGAGTTCAATGATTCATTTATAGAGTGATAATTTAATAATTTTTTTCTGATGATTATTATTTTTTGCACTGTACGACAAAAAGTTGTCGAGACTGAAATAATATACTTTTTTACATTTTTTACCAGTTTCAGCTGGTATTGGGAAAAAATATGTCAAACTGATAAACAAAAGTGTCATTTTAAAGTAAAAAAAAATTAAAAAACATTTATCTTGTCGTTATGAATTTCAAAATTAACTGAAACAAGAAACACGACATTCTTCATGAACAAATAAAAAACACACATCAAAAAAGATCACAATAAATATAAAGAAAAATTGCAAAAGTGTGCACGTATTTTACATTTGAAACTTTAACAGCTGATGTTTATTTATTCCATTCATTCCCATTCAATGCACAAAATGTGTGTTAGTTGAGCTGAGCAAGACGCTTACATTATGTAATTTAATTATTATTAATACAAACAAATAAAAATGAATAAAGTATCGTTAATTTAAAGTGAACAGTGCATGAGGGAGGAGAAGAACTGTACCTACCTCTAAACATTTAGATATGCATGATGCGCAATAGATATATCACAACTTAGCAACATCACTTATACTGTAGTTTAAGCTATATAACGAGCACTGAATAAGGTTTAATAATGAGTGTGACCTTCATATTTCTAGTTTATTATTTTAGCGATCGTTTGTTTACAAGGCAATTACGCAATTCGATCACATCAAGTAGCTACTTATCACTTTTTTATGAAATCTTTCTATTTGAACATGTTTCTACTAACGGTCGTTTGAAAAATTTTTTTCTTTTAACACCAAAAATATGGTTATTGCATTTTCTACTTAGCCATATTTCAGCTCGTATCTAACTCGTTTCTCGAATATTAAAACAAACTAATAGAGGTTATTGCCAAACCAAACCTAATTTTTCGCGTTTGTTCGATTTCACCTTCAATGTACATGCATTACCGAGTGTCAACAGAACCGAATGCATTCATGCATATTTTTTATTATTATTGTTTGAAAAAGTTTTTAGCTCAAAACGAATCTCGTATTCGTAAATTTTATAAATATATATAAAGGAATTTTCGCGCCTACGATTTTGCTGCTGATACAGAGAAATTTTTGTTTACCAACAAATAAAAAATGAAATATTTTGAGAAATAAAGCAAAAATTTAATGAGATTGAATTCAGCATAAGGAATGCGAGTTTATCATTGACAGAGGTCAATGTTTCCACCTGATATGAATTTTATTGCTATTTAAGAAAAAATACCTATACTTAATTGAATTACCTACTAAACACTTGTTAAGGAACATTACTAGGTAATACAATAAAAAAACACAAGCCAGTTTATGATGACATCGAATTTGTCTATTTTTAACCATTTTTTTTTGTTCAAAATATCTTGGCTCGTGTCGAACTAATATAAAACTAGATACAAATATACATCATAGTCACATTCAAAAACACTTCTAACGAATAAAATTCATCAAAGTAAACTGAAATGGCAACAAAAAAGGTGCACTAGACCTTGAAACAGTTGTTTCTTGCGATACCGATGAAGAAAAATTTGGTATTCATTAGTTACCGTTGTTTGATGAGTTTTGTTCTTGATTCAAATATATTAGTTTCTTCCGTAATTTTTATATATTCCTCACTTGTTGTCATTATAACTACCCGTAAATCAAGTAGTTTTGAAAAATTTTAATGAAAAATGTATTTTTCATAGCCATTATTTAAATCGAGCATTTAATAGGATGGATCAACGACCAACAAATCGATCAAACATTTGTTAAAAATTAAAGTCAATTAAACAAACAAACATTTCAAGTTAAGAGCTTCCACTGAAAATAAATAAATAAAATAACAAAAACACAAAACAGCTGACGGCAACACATATAAATATCTTTAGCTGACGCAATACTGCTACAGAACCTCAATGAAGGTCAAATTTGTTCACATCATATATGTGCGAATGTATATTGTAGCTCGCAAACACAGAACATCACACAGTGAAGCAAATGATAATAAAAAAAATCACTAATGACATCGCGATGACAACGTCTAACAATAATATCAAAACAAATCACCGAGTCTTTGTCTTGTTATCATCATTTTATATTACCATACAAATTCAACCCATATTTTTTGGTGTCTCAATAGGAAAACAAACAATTTGCAGTATATAGGAATTTCACGAGACCTCATTTCTTCTTATCAGTCACAGCAATATCGACTTCTTTCTGTAAAACGTGAAATTTGTATTTTTTAGACGTGATGTCGACATGCACAAACAAGTCGTGTCTTTGTTTTCACCAAACAAGTGACTCATTTCCAAAGGCATAAGTAGCTTATACACATTATATATGTTATGTATGTTGTAGATAGCAGGAGGTTTATGAACTTTTTTTATTTGCACGAATTTCTGCACAAAAATTCAATTTGTAGCTGAAAATTCGAAATGATATCTGAACTTCCTTTTTCTGTTAGGCGATTAAATTTGTTAATTTTCATTTTAGTTACTCACCCTCATATTTTTTTCGAAAATAATATGTCGAGATTTCATAAAATAATAAAAAAAATGGTCAAAATTTTAGGCTTGAATTTGAAATTAAAATTAATTCAACCTTAAAAACAATTTCTTCCTCCCCTTGTTGGAACAAAAAACCAAAAAATATATTTATTCGCCTAAGTAAAATATAAAAATAATGACAATAAAAAGTAATCATGCACAATGAAAGTCAATATCATTTGAAACTCTTTGTAATAAGTTCATGAACGTGATTTTGAACAAAAAAAAAGTTTTTAAACACGAAGAAATCATGTATCATTAAGTTTATATTTCCGACCATTTCATTGCATCGCACAACAAATATGATTTTCTTTGTTTGTTTGGCGTCCACTGTTATTATTTTCATATTATTATTTCTTGTTAAGATGAAATGAAAACCATTGCTTATCTGCAAAGTGGCTAAACTAGTAGGATATAGAGACAAAAGCGAAACGATAACTAAAAATAACAAAGACTCGAAACTAGTTCCATTGTTAAATCTCCAGAAAATATAAGATTGATGCATAAGCGCATACATTAGTGTACGGAAAACAATGAGAAACACGTAGAGGAATCTGTTTCATTTCAATAACAAAGCGTAAACTTGACTTTTTAGAGTTGGTCTTTTGTTAGTAATAAATTTGCTTGAAAATATTTTAAAAACGCAATATTATTAATAATAAATATGTATGTGTTAGTAATAAAAAAAATCATTCAAGGACATATTTCTTAAAAATTAAAACACGATATTCAGATTGTAATAATTAATACTCTAAGTATAGAATAAACTTTCAGACAACAAATCACAAATTATAATCTTGACATAAGTTATAGCACCGAATATTCCAGATCTTTTGCATTTGAATATCAATGTCAAGATTCAAACAAAAAAACTAGACTTTTTATTTTTCTTTTGATCGTGAGTCATTTAAATTACTGATGCATCCTGACAACAAAAAAAAAATAAAATAAAAACAAGTTCAGATATGTGAAACGGCACAGATGTTTTTCGCAATATATAGCTTTAAACCAGTTGGCTTAGTGATCATCTGTTATTTTTTGCATCAGTAGTTTTTTTCATGACATTATTCACTTTGACGATGAAGTGTAGCTCCGGATTGGCTGAAGTGTCTACTTCACAGAATTTCATGCAAAAAAATAAAAATTATGTTTAATCATTCGAGAACAAAGCCTAAACCTGTTGCTGACTATTCATTATTGCAGATGTGTATCAAGTACTATTCACATAAATTGAATGAGTACTAAGAAATTAAATTCGCGTAAAATGCAAAATCATTCTGTACATTCATTAAAAATGCCATTTTTCATGCACGTACGTTAATTATTTATTATTATAATAAATTTTACACAAGTTGTTCTGTTACGCGGCAACTTTTACTGCTTTTAATTTTAAATGAATGTGTCAGCTAAGATCAGCTGATGTTTTTACACAACTCAATATGGGACACGAGAAGGATGTTAAATGAAAGTTTTCGTAATAACAGGTTTTTTTCTTTTAAGAAAAAATAAATGACGACATTAAACTTTAAAAAAAAACTCGCTGAGTATTACAAAAAATATCTCGCCCACTCAAATTCAATTTGAATATATAAATTCACATCGAATAGATAAAAATTAAAGCATTAAAATAATAAATTATACAAAACACGCTCGTAGTTTTAGATAACCTTCCTCAATAGAACACAAAAAATCCAAGTTTTATATTCATAGAAAATGCATATGAATGTTTAAATTAATTTGCAAAAAGTGAAATCACTTGTCCCCTAAGTAACATGTAAGGTCATTAAAGTCAAGGAATGGCAGTTTGTGCAAATATTAGATTTTCTTTCGTACGACGATCAATGGGAGATGATGCAATATTTAGATCATATCTCACTTTTTATGAATAAATATATTCTCAATTTGGACAGTATGTGCTATTTTCGATTTTTTGGCAATTTTGCCAAGAAAATTTTTGAACATTTGTAACCTGACAAAAATTTAAAAATAAAAATTTTGTAAAATAATTTGCGCAATATTACAACTATTTTTGTTTTGTTTTTTCTTTGCAGCTCATTATCTGTGGTTTCCAACAACGGTTATCGCCTGTTTTCCGTACAATCCGTCGATCGGGTTGACGAGATATTTTGTAACAATGATCAAGATACGCGAATCGCGGAGCGCCTCTTCAGCAGCAGCCTCGTTGCTGTCGTCTCTAAAACGGAGCCCAACAAGTTGAAAGTGTGTCACTTTAAGAAACTAACGGAAATATGTAACTACAGCTACCCGAAGGACATTCTTCGGGTACTGTTGAACCGATCTCGCTTGATCGTGTGTCTCGTCGATGCGATTTACATCCATAACATACGGGACATGCGTTTGTTGCATTCCATTAAGAATTTGGCGGAAAATCCGTTGGGTTTGTGCACGTTATCCATGAACTCGCACCTGGCCTACCCGACGTCCGAGACAACGGGCGAGTTGCAAGTCTACGATGCCGGTAATTTGTCGCAACGCGTCAAAATTGCGGCTCACGCATCGCCACTCTCCGCCATGAGCTTCTCCTTCAATGGAATGCTGTTGGCAACGGCTTCGCAAAAGGGCACCGTAATTCGGGTCTTCTGCACCAAGAATGGACAGAACTTGCACGAGTTCCGACGTGGTGTCAAGCGCTATGTGACAATCGCATCGCTCACTTTCAGCAATTGCGCCAACTACATCGTCGTCAGTTCCAATACGGAAACTGTGCATGTCTTCAAGTTGGACGCGAAAGTTTTGGAGGAAGTTGAGCGGATCAATGCCCTGAAAAATAACAATGACGAGGACGGAGAGGCGGAAAATGGCTCGGGTTTCAGTATTACGGGACTTATTTCGAGTGCTGCATCCTACTTGATTCCCACAAATGTTCTCGTGCAAGATCGGGCATTCGCCAATGTCCAGTTGAAGGAGGCCGGACAAAAGCACCAGGTTGTCATCAGTAAATTAGATAAGGAATTACGGATAATGGTTGCATGTGAAGATGGATTTTTATATGTGTATGATTTTGATGAGGAGAAAGGAGGTGACTGTAAAATTACAAAAGTTCATGATTTGAGAGGAAACTTACATGGAGTAATCGGTAAGGGATATTTTATTGTTTCTCGTGTAGATTTTAGATTAAAATTTTCCTTTTTGCAGAGGTTGACAATTGTGGTAATGATTTGGATGTACCAATGGAACAATCTGTGGCTGTGCACAAGATGACCACCTCGGTTGCTCCTGCAACTTTTGCAGGTGTCTTAAAGGGCCGTCCAAAAGACAGAATGTCAGGTACTGAAGATCGTTGATTTTTGTGTTATCTTTTCGTATCAAATAAAAATTATTTAAATTTAAATTCACTTTTTTTTCTTATTTGTTTTTTTTTTTTTGCCACATACCACACTTTTTATATCGCACGGACGTGCTTTAATTCATTGCACGTGGACATTTTTCCTCATGATTTTTTTTTCTTTCCTTGAAACTAATCACCATTCTCTCTTTGTCCTATCTCAGTAGATTCGGACAAATGTCGTGACTTGATCGATGCTGTTCAAATTCCAATTAAGAATACAATTCCATTGTTTGATGATGCCCAATTTCCACCCGTAGCCGTCGTTGCTGCTGAATGACAATCACAACAACAACAACAACATGGAGGACACGATGGAACAACTACCAAGGGCAATAATAAAGGATCTAAGCATATTTATGTTATTGAAACTTTTTAAGATGGAGCGGAATATGAAAATTGATCATAATAATAATAACAAACATATTTAAAAAAAATAAATATATATATTTAGATTTATTTCATCTTACTTATGATGAAAAGCAAGTCGATTTTAACAATGTGCTTGTCTAATTCAATTACAAAAAAAAAACATAAAATTAAAAAAAGACTATAAAATTTTTAGATTGGATCAAAAAATACGTATTTGTAAAATATTGAGTATTAAAATTTCTTTCATTGATTTTATTTCAAAATATTTTTCTCTAACAAAGCAACAAATTTTATCAAAACCGTAGCAAAATATATATAAACGAACTATTATATTTATGTCTTCTTGAAGTTAAAACAATGTAATGTTAATACTAAGTATTTGTCGTTATAAATAAAATAATATAAGAGAAAAGTAATCACGTTTTTTCGCTCACGTACCTTAACGAAAATCTTTTTAATGAACGTAAAACAAATGTATAATTTCGCTTCTAAAATTTTTACTAATAAACGTAGGAAATACTCTGAAAATAGTTTGAAGATGATGAAAAAGAACAATATTTTGGATACAATATACTTTACACATTATATATATATTAAACATGGGCATCAATTTTTCATTAAAAATACATATAATACTAATAATAATAAATAAACAAAAATCAATCTAATAATTATTAATATAGTGACTTTTAGCAATACTAAATTACTAAACATTATACATATGAGAAAAACATGAACTTCTAACGTAAATAAATTTCGTGGTCGTGACATCTAAAAGAATTTGCAATAAAAATTTATTAATAAGTTTGAATTTGATTTTTTTATACATTTAGTTTAATATTATATTATATTAATATTTTTTTTTTTTGTTAAACAATTTGGCTAATAAATTCGAATTTTATATAAAAAGTCCAATGTACAATTAGGTTATTATTGATAAAAGCAAATTGTAGATTCATTGTAAACACTTTTGTATAAATTTGCACAAAACATTGAAACTTATCATTACTGTTTAATTTATAAAAAAAATAATATATTTATCATTAATGCTTCTTTCCTTTATTGTCATTTTATTTTTACTGCCACGTTTTAAGATATAAAAAAATATTATAAAAAAAAACAAAAAAACTAATATATAAATGTAATAAAAATTAGAAAAAAAATATACAAAAACTCGTTGAAAATACATATTTAATCATACCAAAAAAAGTATAAAATTTAAAATTGTATATGTGTAACTTTTAATTGCAGAATCTGAATTAGATTACACGTATGCAATAAATAATATGTGAGTCCTTATCACAGGAGGTCGAGCGCAACCTAAAGTTTTATTATTAAAAATATGTTGACTCACGAATAAAAAATAATATTTAATAATAATAATTAATTAATGAATAATATATTTGAGTTTTGATTGAAATTAAATTTAAAAAAAAAATTGTATGAATAAAGAATAAATGTATGGAAGGATTAAGTTTATTGAAAAAAATGAAAATGATAAAAAAAAACAAACAAATAAAATGTGAAAAAGTAGATGATGAAAGTCTTAAAAAACAATAAAAATACACAAAAAACTGATAAAACATCTGTTTTATTTAAAACAGCAATTATTTTTCAACTTTCTTGTTCAACTCGCTTTCATGCTTTAGTATTGATATGGCCTCTTTCAGTTTGGTGTACAACAAAAACTGTTGCTGCGCATAATCCTGAACTTTCGTCTCCCGACATTGTTCCCTTCTCCATAGACACCAAATTTTAGTCAATGTTTAAATCTTGCAAGTTTTAGTATTTTTTAACACTAGTGCATATTTAAATAACAAAAAAATTCACAGGCAAAAAAATCGGGAGAAATAATAATTATTATTGATTAATTTTAATCATTCTGAAGTTGTTTTTTATCATAGTTATTTACTACAAAAGTTGTAGTTTATTGGAATAGCTGAATATCACAAAGGTAAGAAGAATGAAGTTTTGGCCTACTATATTTTTCCAACAAAATACAAATTAAAGATACACAAATTTTGGAGCATAATTTTTAATTATTTTTTATTTGACTCACTTCACATAGAAATAAAATTGATTTTTTTCAATCAGTGGCAAAAATGTTAAAATATAATTCAAAGTGAAAATAAAATATATGTATGTATGTAGGGATGAATTTGAAAATCTCGTCTAAAACGATACAAATTTGTTTTATATTTTATCAAATTTATGATAACAAAATTATCATAACTTATTGTTGATAAAATTGGGTAGATACTTACTCTCACTCTCCTTTTTTCTAAAAACTTTTACTCGCATAAACAAGTTGTTTTATCATGAGGTTTGAATATTAAAACAAATATTAGTGAAAAGTCATTAAAAGTTGTAATTTATGTGGAAAAAATATAAAAAGATTAGCTTCTCATTACAGCCAAATCCTTTAAGCCCTTCTTTTTAAAGAGTCCCATAAGCCACCTCCGAAACATATTCCGAACAAGTAAAGACACAAAGTTCACATTGCGCGCATGTACGTCTCTTCAAAGAATTTTTCCGAACACAAAACCGACAAACTATACTGAGAGAGCCTTCATGTTGCTCATTTCACAACATAACTTTCGTACAAAATGTTCTCACACTTTCCTTCATGCCAGATTGTCGCATAAACGTGATTTAAGTTTGAAAAAAGTTTTACAAAATTTTATTTACTAACAAACATTATATAATTCTGTTCAAAAGAGTGTAAAATTTATAAGTGGAGCTTATTGGGCAAGACAAAAAACTAAAATTCATTAAAAGAAATTAACTACATCTTCAACCACAAACTATTGTTAATACAAAAAAATCGATATAATAAAAGAAAATGGCATACATCATGCAAAAGTGTGGTAGGTTAAAACGTTCAATTGAAGATTCTTGACCCGAAAACGTTGGAATCTTCAGAGAAGAATAAATGAAACGTGAAAACTCTTAAGATGATTTTTTTTTGTGGAAATTAAATAAAATTTAATGGTTATGCGCGAACTTTGTGTTATTATGTTGTGTGCCGGAAGTACATGCCAAGTACATGACATGTTAAAAAGTTTTGTTTAGGAGTGGCATGGCATTTATTAATGATGGTATGAGAGGAAAAGCATTAATATTCAGCGTAACTCTGACCCATTATTCTTTCACAAAGTTTTCGTAGAAGAAATTTTCTGAATGATTATCGATTATATTGCCATCATTTGACCAAATTACAGGAGAATTTTTCGTTACATAACAACTAACGCCGGTAATTTATTTTTGCAGATTTTGATCATGAAACTACAGGAACCGGAAAGTCAGGAAAAATTGTATAAAGGACATTTTTCGTCAAAC
The DNA here is from genome assembly GCF_036172545.1 of Culicoides brevitarsis. Taxonomy (NCBI): domain Eukaryota; kingdom Metazoa; phylum Arthropoda; class Insecta; order Diptera; family Ceratopogonidae; genus Culicoides; species Culicoides brevitarsis. The sequence continues at coordinate 21,142,188 of NC_087086.1, read as the reverse complement.
GATCGCCAATCAACTCCTGATAGTTTTATCCTGGAAAATGGAAATCAAACTATAAGCAGTGGCTACGAGTCGTCCGAGTGTGGATCAACATCAAATGTGGCATTGCAATCGTTGGACAAGAAGATTGACGTTGAATGCAATCACAATACCGTGTTAACAGAGGAAAATTTATCAAGAGTGAGTTGTAAATTAATTTTTGCTATTATTTAATTTACGTGAAATTTTGGAATTTTTCCAGTTCATGCAACAAGTCGATCGCATGGATTCAGGGAGTGATGGACAATTGAGTGAATCGTATTCTAATTCGTTGATTGAGATAAAGAATCATAATTTGCGGAGTAGCAGTGACAGTGATCGATTGTCGTTTGGAACTGTAAGCTCGTGTGCTGACTTGACATATTCTGATGATGATGGTGAGTGGTTTCAAATATGTTTTTTCTTTCAAAAATGTTTTGGATACCCACCTTATTTATATTGGAAATATTTAAATTTGATATCGAGAATCTAAAAGATAATTTTTAAAATATTTATTTTCGACAACTTAAAAAAAAAATTCAAGTCATATTTTTTTTTTATTTTTAGTCTAAATGTGTTGAATTTTGTAAAAAAATATTCATACCTACCTTATAATTTTTTAAATTGATAATTAAAAATTAAAAAAAAAAATAAAACGGTATCTGATACTCAATATCCTTCCTGCTAAATGTCCTCCTGTCCTTTAAATCCAAAACATTTTTGACAATTGTATCTTCCTTGAATATATTTTCATAATTTTGCTCTTTTAGAAGGTCTTTCTTCGACATCTTGTGAACTACCACTATCTCCTCGTTCGCATCTCTATCCGCATGGCATAATAAACCCAAATTATCCTGGATTTCAACACCTGGCTCACACTTTATCCGATGAGTATTCAACGCATGCAAGTAATTGTAACCTTTCAGATTGTGGCATGTATCGAATGACAAGTGACAAAAATTCGAATGAGCAATTAGATGACGACAACGGTAATCCAAGTGAAGCTCATTCAAATCTCGCTAGTCCAATTAGTGACACAATCATAAGTTCCGCCAAGCAGTTTGACAACTACGACCATCAAGCGCTTCTGGAACAGTGCAACTTGCAAACGTATCTGAACCATTATCGCAACAAATCTGACGTGAAGTTGTTTGAGGAGGAAATGGAAGAAATGCATGTGCAGGGAACACCTCCAGATATCCTCTTTTTCAAGGGATACGAGGTGGAAAGTAACACGCCGGGCGACAGTAAGCCAGATTTGATACAAAACGTTGTCGACAAGCAAGACGAGCTAAGTGGCGATATGAATGACGAGCGAAATTCATTGCCGCCGAACATCGTAGGGGACTTTGAGAAGGAAATTGAAAAGGAAATTGTCGAAATTGTTTCCGGATACAAGGATATTTTTGGGGATCGTACCGCAACGCAAGTCCCGCACACAACCACGCCCGTCAAAGACGAGGCACCGCAAAAAATCAATCATTTGTATCAACATATTCATCATCCAATTACTGAAAAAATTCACGATGCAAAGTTATCGAATGGACGCGAAGTGATAACACCAAGTTTGGATGTGAAATACATCAAATTACCATCGTCGATAACGTCGTCATGTCATGCAAACGATGAAGTGTTGCGTAAAAACAGCAAGTTTAACAACAATTACAATGCAGGTGCACCACCACTTACAACAACATCTATGAAAAATAACCGTTCGACTAATTTTACGAGTAATAACAACAATAATCATGATTACTTGCCCGAACAACAACAACAACATCATTACAATTGCAACTTTTTCAATGCCATCTCGAATAAGAAAAATCGTAATTCGTCATTTTTCAAGACAAAAGAGTGGAACTCGAAGACAGTCACTAAAGGTAATTACCAAACGCAATTTGTGACCAATCAATTTACACATTTTATTTTTTTTTTGTATGTAATTTTTTAGATGATTGCGGAATTATTTCAATCGAGGCTCCAACATCGATGTTTGACTTTTCGGTAATTGAACAAAAACTGAATTCAGTCATGAGAGAAAATAAAGATGAAAAGGTAAGTGAAGTTGGACGTGATCCATTTTGAAGTGAATTATTTTCACCTTAAATTACCACACAAATTACATCAGTTTTCCATTTCATTCTGCACGATTGACTGAATGTTAGGTAGGAACGGGCGACTCCACTTAATTCAAACTTAACGATTTCTCCACATCAAGATCTTCTTTCATTTCCCAAATTATGATTTGATGAAAATTACAATATTTAAATTACCATGTACCTAATTTACAAGTATCAACTGCCTACTTTTCATGGTCCAAGTAATTTTGGTTACTCATTGGTGGCATTGTGTTAGTGCTTTTAGTATATAACGTGAGCTCGAACATGTTAGTTGTCTGAAAGATCCGTGGTTTCGTTATTTTTTTTTTGTTTTTGTTATTGTTTTCACTTACATTAGCGCGCTGTAATGCTCCGATAACGTAATAAATGCGAGAAATCGAAAGCAAATCTATTTTATGACCATACCACTTCTGTTTCTCGAAGCCAAAATGGACTCTCTGACCTTCAACGGGAAATACGTGAAACGTCATTACAAAAAAGACACGAGATTTGTGTGTGATTTGTACACAATTACCTACGATAACCACGAAAGCTTAGAACATTTATCGATATTGAATGCAGTGAACAGCGAAGCGTATGTCGTGAATAACAATTATCGGGATGACGTCGAGACGGGAAATGGTGTCAGTGATGAAAATGTAAAAGTATTAATATTTCATGAATAATTTTATTACATATTTTTATTCTTATACAAACAAAATGATAACTATCCTTCTTGTTATGGACAAATGTATTTACTGTGTTTAGTTATATTTAAAATTATACAGAAATTATGTTATTTAGTGTACTCTAACAGCATTTACTGCCTTTCTTTTTATTATTAACTTTCCCTAACTGAACAACGTCATTCTTGTCGTTGGCATTTTGGAGCCTCTGTTGCTGTTTTTTGTGTTTCAGCACCAGCTCCGTGATTGCATAAAACATTTTTTCCACATTTTTATTATCTTTGGCTGAGGTCTCGAACAACTGGATATCCATTTGGTTGGCAAAACGTTGAGCATCTTCCGTTATTACAACTTTCCGAGCGGGATCGTCATCCTTGTTTCCAACTAATATTTTATTGACAACGTCACAATTGGATTCGATTTCCTGCAACCATCGTTTCACATTGGCGAACGAGTCACCATTTGTGACGTCATACACAACAATTACGCCGTGAGTGCCACGGTAATATGTATTCGTTATGGTTCTGAAACGTTCTTGACCAGCAGTATCCCAGATTTGTAGTTTGACGCGTTCGCCATCGATTACGACAGTTCGAATTTTAAAGTCGACACCTATTGTTGTAATGTACGTTCCTGTGAATGTATTGTCACTAAACCTAAGTAAGAGGGATGACTTTCCGACTCCACTGTCTCCGATGATTAGCAATTTAAAAAGATGATCGTAATCACGAGCCATTTCTAAATAATATTTGTTTTTCTGCACTTTCTTATAAATTTATTTTATTTTTACATAAATTATTTGTGCAATTTCGTCGTAAATATGTCTACACGAAACAAAAAACAAAACAAAGGGACGAAAAACTGGGCAGTTCCTACACTTTATAAGCACTTTATTTTCGGTTAAACACACTTTTTTAGGCAGTCCCGATACATGCCATCGTTGTCTGTCCTCTTAACTTCTAAATGCATCCAAAATTGCCTAATAAATCGCTCGAAATCCGACAAAATTTGCAAAAATATACGCGGCTTATAAAATACAATTTAATCGAGTATTGAGACGATGGCTACTTAGGGTTGCCAGATGCTCAATATTTTGATGAATTTTTGAGTTGCACTAAAAGTATAATTAAGGCAAGGTTCACTAATTTAGTGCAACAAATATTTATTTTTATGAAACTTGTTTTATTTTATAAAACAATACTGAAAAATCAATTAAATGTTTAGAAAAAATTAATTATTTAACTAAATTTAAAAAATTTGGCTAGCTTTTGATTTTTTTTTTCAAATTTTGATTTTAAATACAATTCTTGCCGTTTAAAATTTAAAATTTATTGTACCTATTTGAGAAAATTGACAAAATTGATTAACATTTTTTTAAAAATTAAAACTAGAGTTTCGATAAAAGAAGAAAATATTCTGAATTTCTCCCTAATTTATTTGTTTAAGTATAATAAAAAGGCGATATGAGAGATGTTCAATATCAAATCTAACATTTGAAAATCTAATAATTGTAGATGCATTTTTAAAAAGACTAAAGGTTTCCTTGTATATTTTGGTTAAAACTTACCGTAATAATTTACCGTTATAGATTTATTGCAAAAAAAAAAAACATTAAAAAAAAATTATCAATTCTCTCAATTTTTATAAATGCAAAACTAAGTACAATGCAAAACCTCATTTCATAAAAACAAAAATAGATTAGTTTATTTTTTTAAAGGGTCATTTTCCAGAATTTTGAAAGAAAAAATAAATATTTATTAAAATAAGTTTCGGATCAAAAATAGTGAGCTGTTCCTAATTGGATAAGAGAAATCTGGCAACGCTAGAAAGTTAGAGGGATGTTCCGACTGGAATAAGAGTAGAATTGCGTTATCATCATCAAAATCAGTGGCCTTATGGTGGAGATAATGTTGCGAATTACTGTTAATTGTTGTTTTCGTACTGGAATTTTGTGGACGAGGTGGCCGAGTGGTTAAGGCGTTGGACTGCTAATCCAATGTGATCTTCACGCGTGAGTTCGAATCTCATCCTCGTCGGATTACATTTTTTTCCTCTTTACAATAACAATATTTTTTTAAATTTATTTTTCTTTGATATTGTCGCTTTTTAATTTTATTTTGAGATACAAAACTAGGACCAACTTAAGTTACTATTGAATCATATCCACTCTTGGCGAAAAAATTTAGGATATAAAAAAGGTATGGTTGTCACGTGATTTTAATCGAATTTTTGAAAAATTCCATTTAGTCAGTTTTTTTCGAAAAAAAAAATGTAAATTTTAATTTCAAAAATCAATTTTTTGTAAAACTCAAGGATTAACGGTCAAAAACGTTAAACATTAGCATTTATTTTATTTTATTTTATTTTTATTTATTATTTATCATAAAATTGATCCTTTTCATAAAATTTACTGATGCGACCAAAAGTTGAATTATCAAATTTAGTCGCCTTACAAAAAAAAAATAAACAAAATTGCAGCGAAAAAAATATGGTATAAGTATATCATAAAAGGATACAGAGCAGGTGTGCATCTCTCATTTTATCATAAAAAATTATTGTACAATTGTTATTTCGTACAAACACACACACTCTCATGTTTGAAGAGATTTTAATGTTTCTATTACGCATATGAATTTTTCAAAAGATTTTAATATTGCTCATGCTTGCCAACGTATGGGGTCTAATTTATGTGTACGTTGCCCGCATATGTTTTGTATGCAATAAATACTCACACATACACAGACTCAGGTACAAAAAGGACCAAGGATTGTTGATCATAATATTGCAAAGCATAATTTAGTTCGTTATTTAAGTGTTTTGTGAGACGTTGTGTATCCGTCCATACCTCAATTTTTATCCGTAGAGAATGCATTTTTGACTATTATGTCACAATTTTTAACGAAAATCACCGTCTAATTGAAGAGCTACAATAATTTTTACCCAATATCATGTTTGAAAATCTCTTTCGCAACATAAAAAACCGCTTATCTATTACATCGACACACACGGAAAAACACAACAGCAATTATGTTTACAGTACGACGACAATATCGACCAGTAGTCCAGCCAAATCTCAGTTGAATAAGATCTTTGACCTCAAGTTCAATTATTATTTGCCAATTGGGCAGAAGGATGAGGATGATTACTGCACATTTATGATGCCACGCGTGTATGAGCAGAAAATTTGTTGCAGTGGCAAAAACTCACCGGTTGCTTTGAGTGCTCAAGATGAAATGTGTGACTTGGAGGGAGTTGTCGATAAATTTGTGTTTATGAGTGATAAGAAAAGACTCTTACGAGTGCCATATAATGATGACGATAACGAACGTGTTCAAAAAATCGAAGTGATAATTGTCTAAAAATGAAAATAAAAGCAAAAAATCATAATTTTTTCTAATTTTTTTCGTTACAGAAACGCATCAAACATCATGAGGAAATTCGACGTCGCTTACAAATGGTCGAGGAAAATGGCACATTGAAGAGTCTTTTGAACAAAGGAAAAGCAAATCGACCAAGTTTACAATCAAGATTACAAAATGGTAAATTTTCTATAAATTTTTTGTAATCTAAAAAAATGTTTCACTTTCTAATTTTTTTTAGGTAAAAATCTCCAAATCTGTTTCATGAATGAAAATATCTCTGATGGTGAAAGTCCCAGTTCTGACAGTGAATCATGCCCAAAGCTCTCAAACAAGTCTCGAAAAATCGATTATGATGACAGGAGCTCAAGTAAGACCTTTTTTATCTTATTTTTAATAATTTATTTTAAATTTTATTGATATTTTCAGCTACGTCAATGCCAGCAGACGAAAATGACTTCTTTACTCATCAAGCAAAACTTCAAATTGAAGCTCGCATGGCATTAGCACAAGCTAAGGATATGGCACATCTTCAAATGGAGGTTTGTCGTTCTTATGTCTTGTTGAAAAATTCAGTTTTTCTTATTTTTTGTTTCGTATTTTAGCTCGAGAAACAAAAGACTTTGTGTCCCGTAACGCAAATCATCCATAACGCTTTGGACAAAGCCTCGATCAAAATGCCCGAAGGAAAACGTCGTGTTTCTCGTCAACTTTTAACGGAATTCACGGTACCCCAGTTGAGGATTATCGTGAACGACCTCAATGGAAACATCGAGAAACTGAATGAGCATTTGGTGCAAATTCTGATGGAAAGAGACGAGCTTCACATGGGTCAAGATTCCATGTTGGTTGATATTGAAGACCTAACACGTTATTTGTGAGTTTTTTTTCTTTAGTATTTCAAAACCAAAATTTTATTATTTTCTTAAATTTTAGAGCTGCTAAAGAGGCAACGCCAGTATCGAACAGATCAGAAGAGAAAATCAAAAGTTTGACTGCAGGAACAGACGCGAAAATTGATAATGGCAATGGTACATCCAGCAGATTTTTCCGTTTATCTAGCTTTGGCAAGCATTAAGACTTCTCAGCTTTAAATTTTTGAACAAAAAAAACTTATGCAACATTTTTGACAATTTACCCTTATAGAGTTAGAACGTTTATCCCATTGTTGCCTCTTGTAAAATAAAATCCATCATTGATAAACTTAGATCATTACTCATAATATTATATATGATTCCGTCTATAACCAAACAAATGTGTTTAAAATGTAATAACGATTAAACAAAACAAAAAAAAATCAATTTGGTGCCATATCATGAGAGAAAGGCGCGAATTATTTTCTATTGAAACAAAAATTTGATCAAAAATATCAGGAATATTTGGTTTGTCGACAAATAATTTCTGATCAACCAAAGATTATGATGACTTATGACGTCTATTGTTATATATAATATAATCATTAATTATTATTATTACCCCTTATATACGATTTTTAGTCAAAACAAAATAAACAATATTGAAATATTAAAGATCTGATATGTGACTCTTAATGATAGTAGAATTTGATTGCTTTGCAAAAATTAAAAATTTGAATGAAATAAAGGAAGATTAAAGTTAAATAAATTCGAATTCTTTCATATTCTGTTTTTTCCCTTGAAAATTAATTAAAATTTCTCTAAAATACTTCATCGGCGTCCATGCAAAATATTTTTTGTAATTATCTACTTATTCCGTCTCCGTTTACATATACAATAAACACTGCTCACTTGCTGCTATTTTGCAAGCCTTGCATATTTTACTTGCATTTCAACGAAGAGTTTTCTATTACGACCGTCATATGGTCTCTCCGTTGGTCCGTTTGTTGTTCCACGAGTTGATGTTAGAACGGTGTTAGGTCGCTTTACATGATAATGATTACTTTTCTTATTTGCTTGTGTGTCAGTTGACATCTGATGCTTGAGCATTTCAGTTCGTTATCAAAAAGCACGTATTATAAAATTTATTTTATTTGTATTTTTGTCGGGAGCAAGCAAAATGTCTCAAAGTCATATTGAAGTGTGAACCGTTTTGTACTTAAAAAGTGATTGCTTGTCGTTCAGAAGCATAAAAATCATCAAAAAATGTCAGGAGTCTTGTTTGTTTGTCACATTCCCTCGAAGGAGGTAGAAAAGAAGCTTCGTAGCAAAAAGAACAAACGCACTGCCGTAAATGAGGAAAACGAAAAAGGCAAAGTCACGTTTGGGAGACGCACGAGATCCGTAAGTGAGAGCACAACTCCTCTCACGACGCCGGAAATGCAACGTTATGGAACTTTTTTTAAGGTTAGCTTCCATTCATTTAATTTTTTTTTTATTTTATGAAATTTGTTTTTTTTTTACTCAGGAACAAGAAAGCGGCAGTACGGACGAATTGGAAACGGAATCTCTCATGTCGGAAACGGCAAATACGCAAAAAACCAGCGAAGCTTTGGCCCCGCCCGAAGATAAATTGTCCAATAGATCCAAAAGCTGTGATCGTTTAAACCAGGTTGATGCTATTTTTTCTGCGAATTTGCTAAAAATTAATATTTTTTGTTTGAAAATTTCAGTTGGATAAAGATCCAAACGTAATAAGAAAGTCTTGGGAAGGAGTCAAGGATATTTTGTCATCGGCTCGCAAAAACAGCAGTAAAAAGCTGATAGAGCCACCAGATGAAGACCATTTCGAGAATGAACTTGGATTACCACCCAATGCTTACATGTGTCAAATAATGTCGGCAATACTGAAGGTCAAGAATATCCGACGAGCTAGTTGGTTGGATACGAAAAACGGCGAAGGACATCAAATTTTGTTCAACATTGAATCTGGTACTAGATGTGACGACACAATCCGGCTTCTTAGTGAATGGGGGGTAGGAGAAAGGGAAGGAACTTCGGTTGGCGTCTTACCTTGCACGATGTATTATGAACCAATTGTCGATCCTTTGGAGGAAAAACCTGTTGAGTGAGTTTTTGTAAAAATTCATTTTATTTTTTATCACATTTCAATTTTTATTTCAAAACAAAATATAGATCCACGTGAGTAACATGGAAAGTGAACTAATTTTCACTTTAACCTTGCAAAAATTCAGAAAATTTTGCGAAAAAGCATAAAAATTTCTGAATCTTAAGAAAAATGATCAGTAAAAAATGGTGGAAACCACAGCAAAACCAAAAAAAAACTCATAAAGTATCGAAAAAACTTGATAATTCTTTTAATTCTCGTTTTTATCATTACAGAAAACCCACTGAAACAAAGGATGGTGCATGGAACCGTCTCATATCGTCTGTTCGCGCACGTTTGAATGTTGCTCAGATCGTTCACGAAGTAAAAGCTAGTGCCGCTATAACATTTGATTTCTTGTGTTTGGTTATCGTTGCCAGTATTTTAGCTGCTTTCGGTCTCGTGGAAGACTCGACACTCTTTTTGGCAGCTAGCATGTTAATTTCGCCACTCATGGGTCCAATTATAGCGGCAACTTTTGGCACCGTCATCAAAGATCGCTCCTTGCAAGTGATGGGCGTGATAAACGAAATGATTGGAATTTTCCTGGCAACGTCCGTTGGATTCATTTTTGGCATTATTGTGTGTAGTTTGGATGATCGTTATGGCGTCGGTGAAGGTCTCACCAATGAAATTTTGAGTCGATGCGAGTTACACTCGTTGCTTGTGGGAGTATTAATTGCTCTGCCATCCGGAGCTGCAGTTGCGATCGCCATTTTGGGAGAAAATACAGGATCGCTGGTTGGCACAGCTATTTCTGCATCTTTGTTGCCGCCGGCAGTCAATGCTGGTCTTTTGTGGGCACTTTCTTGTGTCTATGTGCTTTTCGAGAAAGATGGCACGCGCTACAATTCCGTTATCAAAACCAGCTATTATTCGAATCATCAATCTATCGAGTTGGCAATTTTCGGTTGCATCAGCATGTGTGTAACCCTTACGAATGTCATTTGCATTTACTTCATGGGTGTGCTCTTTTTGAAAATAAAAGAAGTCTCACCTGTCGCGTCGCGTGGACAACGTCAATTCTGGAAGCACGACATTAAAATTGCTCGCGATTACAATAAAACGCTGCATCCCAATGACTCGTACACCACAGCACTTGCGGACGAGTTGGCTCACTTGAAGATGCACGACAAGGAGAATTTGCATGGAATCGGTGCCGAATTACTGAGACCAGCGACTCACAATCAAAATACTTGGTCTCCAACGATGCATACGTATCACCATCTGTTTCAAGATAAGCCGCACATGCGAGACTTGGAAGCAATTTATCTGAGCTTGGCATGTCCAACAACTACGAGCAACGATTCCTGCATCGAACGCTTTATTGCGGCAAATCGAGCGGGACCAAATAAGACACCGCCCAAGTACAAGTCCATCCCGGATGAGGAAATGCTCACACCAACAACACGACACACCAGTGATCCGATTAAAACGCCCCAAAGTTCGGGCAATAAAAATTCAAAGGCACCAAGTAGCTCATTTCCCTTCGTTTCGCGGTTCATTAAACACGATAACTCAACGGGAGGCGCTAAACGTCGATTTACCGTACTTCCGGTTGAAGATCCACTCAGACCTTAATGAAACGAGCTGCACCATTTTCGCATTCGATAACAGGTACAAATACCCAAATACAAATTCAATTTTAATGAGTTTAAATATAAATTTATTATTTAATCATGTTCTTTCTTTACTTTTTTTCACTTGTTCGTTTCACAGTTTTTCATACACATAATTTGACATTGCTTTCGTCAAATAAAAAGAAAAAAAATTCGCAACATTTATCATAAATTAAGGGCACTCAATTTTTTTTTTTTTAATTTTTTGTCCCATTTGAAAAATTAAAAAATACAATGAAGCACAATAAAACAAAAATTATATGAAAAATCACAGTTATCTGTTCTTTTTTGAATTTTTCAAATTTTTTTAAAGAATTTCAAAGTACGAAAATTATTTATTTAGGTATTTAAAATTTAAATTTTTTTTTTTTTTTTCAAATCAAATCAAATTATTCACTGAACTTATTTTTTTTTTTATATATTTTTTAAAAAATTTTTGAAAGATTTTTGAAAAATCTTTAAAATAGCAAATTTTAATAAAAACGATCAAAAATTGGGACAAAAAGTTGAAAAAAAAATTAAAAGCGGCCTAAATAGCAATATTAATTCATAACTGATTCCTATGCAACATACTTAAGTCTAGATATTTATTTTGAGAATATGTAGAATTTGGGTCCGGGACCAAAATTTCCAAAGTTTATATAAATCTTTAAAATATATTGAAGAATAAAATGAGTCATCAAGGCCTAGTAAAAATATGTTTGCATTTCTATCGCTGTTGTTGATAAACGGGAATGTTCTGAGGACCATTTGGATGCTGTTGGTACATCATTCCCGGATTACTGCCCGGCATCATGTTCGTGGGCGGAGCAGGTAATATTGTTTGACCAGGCTGCATTTGAGGAGGTGCCATTCCTGGATGCTGCTGTGGATTATATTGGGGATGATGACTAGGTGACTGATGATTATTCGGGTTCATCGCGAAATGTTGTGGTGGTGGTGGTTGATTCACAAAGTTACCGGAATTCAATTGTTCATTTGGTGGTCCAGGCTGCTGTGGTGGCTGCTGCAAAGGTGCCTGAGGACTCATGTAGCTGTTTCCGTTCGTGGCCATGTGTCCGTTATGCATTTGTTGTGGATGCTGTGGGGGAACGGGCGAATGAAATGCTTGCGGTGCACCTGGATAATTTTGCGGATGAAAAGGCGGTGTAGCAGATGGTGGTGCCATTTGTGGCAAAGCCGATTGCATCGCTCCCATTTGATATGGATTGTACATCGATGTGGGGCCACTTCCATTTTCATGATACATCGGCATATGTTGCGGCGGCATACTAAGTGGCGCCATTGATGGAATATATCCTCCCGAGTAGCCACGATCGTCTCGCATCAATTGATGGTACAAGCCCACAGCTTCTGCCAAGTCTGAACTTAATTGCGTGAGTTGCGCATGTTTGCGGTCCACTCGTTCCAATTCCTGATCAATTAAGGGATGCATTTGGTTCACCTGGTGCTCCAAGCGCAACATATCATCGGTATCCTGTGACGGATCCTCGGGATCAGCTTCGTGTAGCAAATGCAAAAGCCTATCGATCGTGTCCTCATTTATGTGAATGGGATCATCTTTGCGATCGTGATCGCCATTTTCTTCGCTAAATTGGGCAAATTTCTTACTACTATTTTTGTCAGACTTGATTGGAGCTTCCAGTTCAGCACTCAAGTCGGCCGAGACGAAATTCGAAGGAAACAGTCCCTCGCCACGCTGATTTTGACCCTTCCACCAGTTGGGGTCGGAGTCATCGAGAACCAACAACACTTCTCCCGCGAAGAATGTCAGTTCATTGTCTTCGGCAGCCTCAAAGTCATACAATGCTCGTACTTTTCGTGGCTCGGGCGCGGCAACGGCAGAACTGGCACCACCTGAGTTCAAGGACATCGAAGGATACAAAGATGATTGCGTGTTGTTTGAAGTATTGGAGGTTTTATATGATGATGTTTTGGGCGAATTTTTAGTTTCTTTCAGCGACAACTCAATGGCTTTTGCGATATCGTCTTCCTCTTGTTGACTAGACACCACGTTTGGATCTTTACTTAACTCAACGGTTTTCTTCTGTGGCTGACTTCCTTCGCTAAAGTCGTAACCTTCACTTTTTAGCTTCATGTACAACGACGGAATAAGATTCAACTGTGGATCAGATTTGAAGTCACCTTCCGCCCACTTTTTCAACGAGAGACGCAATTTCTGAAAAAGTAAACAAATTATTTTAAAATTAAATTTAAAAAAATTCAAAAAGGAGATTCGCAAATCTAGCAAGTGATTTATAAAAGCCAAACACAGAAACTTAGGGTAACGATTACCATTTGATTAGATGCATGAGTAACTTTAGAGTCTCCCTAGAAATCATTCAATAGTAGTATCTTTATTTGACTTTTCACTTTTTTTCGTTATTTTTCCCGACCCCAACTTACCTGACAGATTTCCGGAGAGGAGTGTTTCGTTAAAAGTCTCTTAAATTCCGTCTCAAAGTCTCTCGAAGCGATTTCCAGGTGAAAACTTTTGCCACAATTGTTAACACATGCATCCAAAAGCTAAAATTATTATTTTTTATGATTTTTTGTATTGTAAAAACGAGTGTAGAAGAAATTCTTACCGTTATTGCTCGCATAACGACATGCGGATCATTATGATTTAGTCGTTTCATAATTGATCTGAGGCATTCCTTCGCATTGGCCGGATTATGTCCGACTTTATCACAAATTTCCATTATCAAATCCCATTTGTCTGTTGTATTTTTCTCGCTGGTTGCCTTTTCTGTCCGGAACAAATCAAAACATTAAAATTTGAGATAACGATAGGATCACGAGTGCTTTGACACCGTTTAAAATTAAATTAATAATCGCATCGATTTCTGTCCGACTAATTTTTTTTATCGTGTCATTTACACTACTACTACACACAACAAGTACCGAGCCCATATAAGAGTTGCAGAAACGTAAGCAAGTGAATTCCAGACAACAATGAATCATGACATTCGCAACTCTTCATGGGCATTTTTTTCGTAGTTCTGACTCTTTCGGCAAGAATCCCGAACTTGGAGAATTGGGTTTGATCCCTGAACTTACCAACATCTGCGTCATATATTGAACTTGCCCCGAAAAGACCCATTTTATCCTTTGCACTTGTTTTCTCTACTTTTGCGTACAATTAACAAAATTTCTGTGAAATTCCAACGTTATCCGTGTCTGGCCGTTAGCAAATAATCTATTTCCGATAGTTTAGTGGATCGCTGAAGGTCACCAAGTCGACAAAATCAATGATAATTCTACTGTGGATTTTAAATTTTCTTTATTTTTGTGAAATACGATGATCGACTGTCTTTGTTCAAACGCAAATCACAGACAAGTGATACACGACTCGACGGAATATCACAAAAATAATTTGCTTCGCATTAATTCAAATAAATAAAGGTGTCAAAGCTGCATTGAGAAATTTCTGGAAAATAAAAGTTGAATTTCATCACAAAAATACGTAAAATGGATCTCATTAAAGCCGGTAACAAGGTCCTTTTTGTGTGGGGCGGCAATGTCAACGACGAATTCGAAAAAACCATCAACGAACTGAAGAAAATCGAAGGGACAACAATCAGTGTCGAAAACATTGATCGATTGAAATTAGGTATGATCTTGAGGTGACTTGTGTTTTTTACTGTGATTAGTCACGTATCTCGTGTTTGATAATTTTTAGCCACATACGATAATTCCTCATTCGATGTCGTGTTGTCAAATTACCTGGGAACCTATGAGAGTGAACACACAACCGATCTTTTGGGACATATCTTGAAGTTATTGAAGCCAAATGGGAAATTGTTTGTGCGGAATAAGGGAGGAGATTTCAAGTCGACATTACTTCTTTCGGGATTCGTCAGCATTGAACAGAAGGAAAATGATTTGTATCAAGCTTCGAAACCCAATTATGAAGTTGGTTCGGGTGCCAAATTGTCATTTGCGAAAAAAGATACTGCCGCTAAAGTCTGGAAGTTGGATGACACGGAAGAAGATGACTTGATTAATCCGGACGACTTGTTGGACGAAGAAGACAAAGCTATGCCAGATCCATCGACGTTGCGTGTTTGCGGAACAACAGGAAAGAGAAAGGCCTGCAAAGATTGTAGTTGTGGTTTGGCAGAAGAGCTTGCGGCAGAAGGTGCACCCAAGAATCCCATTCAAAAATCATCATGTGGAAGTGTAAGTTGTTTTTTTAAATATTATTTTTATTGTTTACCGTTTGAAAAAACAAAAAAAAATGAAAATTTCATATAAAAGTAGCGCTTTTGACATTTAAAATTAGAGTTTTTCAAGAAATTTTTAGTTTCGATTTTTTTTTCAAAAATTAGTTTTTTTAATTAGATTTTTTTTTATTTTTCTCTGGATTTAATGAATTTATTTTTAATTTTTTTTGTATTTCAGTGCTACCTGGGTGACGCTTTCCGATGTGCTACGTGTCCTTATTTAGGCATGCCTGCCTTCAAGCCAGGAGAAAAAATTCAAATCACTGATAATTTACTTAAGGGCGACTTGTAGTTACTTACCTACTTACTGCCCATGATTTTCCAAGTAATTACTATTTAATTTAGAAACGAATAAAATGCTTTTTGGTTGAAAATAAATCTATTTATTTACACAATACATTCGTAACATCGATCACCCTAACGTCCCTTTTTCTTCAGTTCCTCTTTTGCATTCTCAATTTCTTTATTCAAATTTTGCTTAAACGAATTCACGATATTTCGGAATCTCTCGGGGGTCCATTCACTGTTTTCGGTCATGCGTTTGGTTCGATAAAAAGCCGCGACCATCAGCTGTGCTGTTCGTCGCACGGGCTTTGATTCGGAGAGCCGTTGTACTAGTTGCTCATTGTTCGCTAGATACCTCAGGATAATGCGAAAGACCATTTTTAGAACCGTTTTGACGGATTTTTGTTGTTATGTAATGCGAAGGAGGTTAAAATTGGATGTCTTTGTACTTTTTGATGAGATCTTGTTTCAGTACCAGTTGATTGCGCAGATTTTCCAACTTCTGCAACTGATCCTCTTTATTTAGGTCAATGCCAGGCAAAGCCTTGATTTGATTGCGAGCAACCTCGAGTTGTTTTTGAAGTTCAAGGACCTTAAATGAAAAATTAATTTTAGAAGATTTATTGTAAAATTAGAGTTAATTTCTTACTTTTTGTGAGCACTCTTGACTGTGTTTTGTCGTTATCTCTGTTTGATCCTTTTCAATGCTACAAAAAACGAATTACGATTAATTTTTCACAATTTTTTTTGTTTGTTTTGAAAATGAAAACAAAGACTGTCTGTCAATCAAGTACCTGCGTAAGATGTGATAAATATAGGGCAAAATTTCTATCTCGATTTCTGGTGATTTTGTACTGTTTTCCATACTTCTCTCGCCACACTCGGCTACTTTTGAAATTCTGCTATCACTTTAACTCACAATTTGTCTCGGAATTATCGTAAATTTTACAAAAAAAGCCGAATTTTTATTTGTTTATCACCAACTTTTGTATATAAGCACTTATATATCGAAACACGTCCCACTGCAAACAATCATGAAGACCGAGCCCAAAGCAAAACAACAGAAAAATTGAAAATAATTCCGGAAAGCTATTGCAAAATTGGTGCATCCTGTCTTGAAAGATATTGAAATTAAGAAAAATATTGAAAATTACGTGTTTTTCAAGTTTTTTGAATAAAAAAATAGTAGAAAATGAAAATTATCTTGCCGCTGGTACTCAGGACTGTCACCAATTGAGCACTAAACCAAAAGAATAGGATCAAAAAGAAGCCAGACGGTTTTCATAATTTTAAAGGAATAAAAACAAAGGGATTAGTTGCGTATTAATTAATCCAAAGAAGATCCACAAAATACTTTAGTCATGGCCAGTGTTCGTATTCCAGAGCAAAAAATCATTTTGTGCGGCGAATATGGTAAGAAAGTGCAATTTCACATTGCTTCAACAAATAATTCAGGTAATGTTGATAATAAATAAACAAAAATTTTCTTATCATTTCTAGGCGTTGGCAAATCATCAATTTTTCGTCGTTTCGCCACAAATACATTCACAACAGCCACGGACAGGGCTTCCACCTTGGGCTTGGACCACTTTGACAAAACATTTACAGCCAACGAGCGTGACATCAAGCTACAGCTTTGGGATACGGGCGGCATGGAACGGATTGCTAGTGTGACTTCCAGTTATTACAAGTTTGCCGAAGCTGCAATCTTGGTGTTTGCTTTAGACAACGAGTCGTCATTTCATTCGCTCAGCCAACACATGCTTGAGTGCGTGACCTACGCGGAAAATGCGAAAATTTGGCTAGTTGGAAACAAGTGTGATCTCGAGAGTGACAATGCCGAAGTGACTGACAGTGACATTTCGATGTTTTGCGAGCAGTGTCACGGATTGATTTCGGGCGTATTTAAGATTTCTTGTAAAACTGGTAAGGAGAACAACTTTAAAAATATTCTTTTATTGAAGAAATTGATTGATTTTTTCAACAGGCGAAGGAATCGACGAGATGTTTGAACACATTGCTGCCACTTTAGTCGAAGCAAATCGCTCAAGAATCGAACTTCAGGCACTCGAGCAACATGGATTCAAGGTTGACGAATATCCTGAAGACAATATCGAGTCAGGATGTCTGTGCTAGCACTCGTTTTTGTAATTTTTGTGTTTGTTAGCATTTTTTAAAGTATTACGATTGAGTTTTTGTTTGTTTTTTTTACCTAATCTTTACTGATATATTAATCTTTTAATTCACGAATTGTTAAAAAAAATTGAATTATATTATTTATTTGAGATTTTTTTTTTATTATTATTGTTTTTTAAAAGTGTTAGAGAGGAAGAAAGAGGCCTTGAGTTTTTGATTTGTCAAAATTTACATCATAAAAAAATAATCCATGACAAACGTCCGAAAAGTTTTATACATCACACATTTGTAACCAAAAATGTATTACATAGTAACAAAGAACTATTTCATAAAATAAAGTTCGTATTAACATTGAAGACTTTTTCTTACCAGTGAAAATTGCATACTTTCCCATAAGTGAACTACTTGAAACAACTAAAACTAGGTTCAACTTTTCAACTATAAATAACGGCATCATAAATTTATGTATTTATTTAAAGGTAAAAGTTGGTTACGTTTCGAGTCATTTAACATCACGCTCAAAAATTTCAAAATCTGTTTGTTTAGGCATTTTATTGTAATTAATTACCTCTCCTTCTTAATATTTTAAAACAATTATAAGCAAACGAGTTGGAAAAATTGTCATCCAGAAAAGAGAGAAACAAGCTTGTAAGTTGATAGTTGAAGCATAAAGTTCAAATAAAGGTAATTTAGTACAGATCGGTAATTATTGTATCAAAATCAGAAAACAATGGAACTGTGTTAAAGTACTACTAAAGTTTTGATAAATGTTTAACACATTACATTATTATTATACGTAACTTTATAAAATTTATTTCTATTTCAACCAACAGTGCTATTGTTAATGAATTAATTCAATTGATAACTTTTTGAAAGTAGGTAGGTACGAAGTAGACTTTTTAAAGAAGAAATATGCCAAATAAATTTAATTTTTTTTCCTTTAGAATTTCGATATTGGATTTTTTTTCATTTTTTTTTTTTAATTTTTAGACGATACCTAATCGATGTTTTTAACATTTTATCAATTTTACGAATAAAATTTTTAAGAACAAAAAAATTATTGTTGGTCATATGACCCAAATAGTTTTTTTCAGCTGAATTCCAATAGATTTCTTAGTGAAGCAAGTTTTGCTCAGTTTTTGTTTAATTTTAATAAAAACTGTAATTTTTCATGATAGTACACACAAATATATCACAAAATAAATTAATCTGGCGAAACTAATTTTCTATTAAATTCTTGTCTTATCCTAAATTAAGTTAAATAAAAGCCGAATAAAACCTCAATACGTCTCTATTAAGATGTTTTATTTTTTAATTGAAGAAAATATTTCATAAACTGAAAAACATTAAAATAAAATAAGAAAATATTTTCAAATTCAACATTTTTTAAGTTCTGATACGTTATTTATTTTGCAACGAACGATTTACTGGTTCAAATTTCATCGAATAACAGAAATTTCATAACTTAGATATTTGTTTAATTTGTCCGTCGTATAAACAAACCATTAAAAAACTTGCCTTATCTTCTTTCATTGGATTTGAATACAAATTCTTTTTTTTTACATAGGAAACATTTTTCGTGGAATAAAGAGGCAGATTAATATCCAACTTGGTTCATAACACTCAATTTCAACCATTATTACACACATATCAATTCAATTACAATAAAATGATAATTTTATCTTCCATCAAACAAGCAAATAAAATGAAATAAACATGTCCCAGAACTATACATCCCCAATTCTAGTTCTCGTCTATCTATCTCTTCTCTAAAAAGCATTACAACAGACATTAAAAGGTATTCATCTCTTTTCTGAAAACACACGAATGATGCGTAATGATTTTGCATACCACAAAATTTAACTCTATTGTAAATGGCTCTCGAGGGATATTTTATGAACGAGAGAAAAAAAGAACGAGAATTGTGAAAATCTCTATTTCTGCTGTCTGTAACAAGACAACGGCGCACAGCAGTGAAGCACGGACAAAAAAAGGAACAACAAATTAAATTGTTTCACATATACGAGAAAAATGGTGGTAAATTAAAGTGAGATCATGAAAAAATGGGTTCATGATTGTTTTGCGTTTTTCTAGTTTTTCCTCCGTTGGAATTCCATTCATCATAAATTAAGTGTTTGTAACGGAAATAAACAAAAGTCAGGGCATGATGTGGTGCCATTCAACTCCATAAAATATTTTGTGATATTCGAGAAGTGATATTCCTTTCATATAGGCTGGACTAGACAAGAACAGAGCATACACATGTTAGTTCCAAATTTATTTGTTTTCATTTTTTTTTCAACGTTGGTTCATTGTTTGAGTATGTATGCAATTCGTTGACACATACAAGTCAAAGGCGAATCATAAAAATTAAGAACTTTACATTTGTTTCCGACACTTGTGAAGTGAAAAGGGAAAGTAATAAAAAGAGAAAATGTTCTGTGGTGATGAGATGAATAGAAAGCATTGATTTTTTTTGTCAAAACATGGTCGATCTGGCAACAATCATTAATCGATCGCTCATGAATTTTTTTTAGGCAATAAATTATAATTTTTTATGATCTGACGAATACATAATATTCTATTTGTTCATTTTTGTACAAAAAAATGTTATAGAATGTCGTTTTTTATGTTGTAATTTTAAGTTGAAGGAGAAGTGTATTACCAAAAAATAAATTTCCCGAAATTACGTTTTTTTACCCCAAGATTCTTAAAAAAAATCTATTCCAAAAAGTAAAATTTGAAAAATATTAAATTTTTTGTTTTTTTCTTAATTTCCCGGGAAAACAGAAATAATTTAAGAAGGAGTTATTACTTATAATAATTTTTAAAAAATGCGCTTTCGTTTCCGATTTAAATAATTTTCGAATCAAAATCAAAAAAGAATTCATTTGTCGTCGAGGCTAAGTAATAATATAAACATTAAACAATGCAAACTTTTGTTCGTTCTAAATATCAGTCAATCATCAAACATCGTTAGACTGAACTAAGTTTTCGAGTTTCCATTCATTCTAAGAATATCTGGACAAATTTTAATGAACACCCATCGTAAAGAAAGCACCTCCATGTGACATTAGTGCTCGTGTGGTCCTATATGACGGGTAGACGAAACCAAGAAATTTGAGATCATTTGACCGAAAGTGTTCTGTAATCAGATTTCAAATGAAAAAAAAAAATAAACAAAAAAAAAATAAATATATAGTGATCCCTTTGGAAGTTTGCGACAGTTACTCGTCAACTTTTGTCAAGATCACTTCGTGTTATTCATAAAAAAAAATATTTTTGTAAAGTGAAAATTATGTTGAAAAATTAAAAAATCAGGTAAAAATTTTATGGTTAATTCAATTGTACAAAAATATTGATCTCCATAAAATTTTTATTAGGAATTCATGGATTCAAATGCAAGTGCTGAGCCAATACTCATACAAATCTCCGTGTTGCTAACAATTTACGAGAAAAAACCCGACGATAATGTGCCCAGTTTAGACGCCTAAATGATGCCAAATCGAACAAAAACGATCAGACGTTGAATGACCGATAAGCAGAAAATCCCGCTAACGAAACAACGATTAAGAGTGACAACAGAAGAAAAAATCAATTGTTGACAGGTAACAATAGTGTGAAGTGTTAGAGAGTTTTATTTAATCGATCTCCACACATTTGTTACAGAATTCCCTGCCTCCGTGACGAAGATGGATTGTCGTCGTCGTCGTTTGTTCGTTCGTACGTCACCGGAGCAAAATTCAAAGAGGTAAGCACAAATTCCGCTTCCGGCACTATTTTTTGTGCATGGTGAAAATTAGCTCATGTTCTTGAGATCACTCCAAAACATATTTTATAGTCAATATATAATGGAAAAAAGGAAACAAACATGTAGCAAATATTAGTATGTAGGTTATTGACATTTTCCTTTGTGTGCGTTGCCTATTCAAGCGTTGACTTTAGTTTTTATTTTCAAATAATATGAAAAAAAGTCCTTTTGCATAGATTTTTACATTCAGGTCTGTGTGTGCTTATGGAAGAACAACAACAGATGATAACAAAACCGGCCAGATATTGCCTAACAGAAAGAATGCTTTGAATGAAAACACTTAATTTTTCTATTTTCATATAGTGGTGCTTTGAATGGATTTTAGTGTTTTTCTTTCATAATAACATACAGAACTTGTCTATTTTGTTGACCTTTTTTTGCAGTGAATGTGTGTGTGCGTCTCCTGATGATGCTCTTCTATTAATGTGTGTTAGGCTTTTATCTGGACAAATTTGTTGGCAGCACAACCGAGCGAAGGCAGTTTCAGTGTTTAGTTTAGTTTATATCGAAAATGAAAAACCAATTTATTCAAAAGGAATGCACATACCTGCTGGTTCTTTTTTTATGTCTGTGTCTGTGTGTTTGTGTGTGATTCTCCTTTTATTTTATCTCCATTTTCATTCGGCACTCTACAGTTCATGCTGTTCTCTTGCTTGTCTTCGACAGTAAAAATTGCGAAAAAAAAAAGATTTTTTTTTCATAGCAGGAAGTGAAAATAAATAAAAAAGGAAGAAACTTCAGTTTGTGTGTGTGTGAGTATGATAATGTCTTCAAAAGCCTTTCGCACACTTAGCTTCAAAATTCATAGTCAAGTGACAAAGCTCTCGTTCCTCTTATTAAGCACACAGCAAGAGCAACATCAAAAGTGATGTCGCCATATTATGTTATTATTATTATTTTTTTAGTGTAAAAGGGTTTTTGTGTTCGTCTTATTATTATTCTTTTTAAATTTTTATGCGTAGAAAAACCTAAGGACATAGACAACAACAAGAGATATTTAAGGGATTGATACCGAGATTTTTTTCATAGTACAAATAACCTAAGAGCCCAACTACTTTTATGTACAAGTGACGGTGGTGGTATGCATACCGAAATCAAGGAAATCTAAATGGATTCCTTTTAAAATATTTTTTCAGCTTACCTTTATCTCGTTTCCTAATAGTTAAATAATAATAAAAGGGAAGAGGTCGGTTTGAATATTCATGAGGTACTAATTTGAAAGTATAGTCTCAAAAGGTTTTATGATTTTCGGAAATGGATCAGGCTATTCACTGTTGATATTTTGGCATGAGAATTATTTATTTGATTCCAACTGAGCCTTTTTGTGTGTCATGCGGAATGTGAGATTTGATTTCGTTGGTTTTTAATCGGAATTAATTTTGATAAAAGTAATTTCCATTACATTCTTACATCGCTCAACATTGATATTTCATCTTTTTGATGTTGATGTGATTTTTTTGATAATTTTGTGTTATTTAGTCTTAAAATAGTCTTTTAAATTCAAAATCCTGGAATAAGTTTTGATGTTTGTAGGCATTTAAAAATATCAAAAGCTCCCTCAAGGATTTTTGAACTTAGATTTTTAGAGCATTTTGGGACTTTTGAACACAAAAATACCAAAAAAATGAAATTAAACGACGTGTTCCATCAAAATTCTATGAATTTTCTAACACGTTTTTTCAATATTTTTTCCATAATTTAATAAAATTTGATTCCAAGATGTTCGTCCTTAGAATAATAAACATCCCTTTTTCATTATTCAATTAAAATCCACTTGATTTTGATTTCTGATTAACCAGAAGGGTGAATTTCCTACTTTCACGTCAAATCTCTCTCACTGATTAGTAGTACTACAGTCGATGTAATAATAAATAGGATCCGGTAGTAACTAATCTACCTGAGAGAAAAAAAAATCTTGAACATTTACCTGATAGCATTCAATCAATTTAGTCCAAACATTTTTATCTACTAGGTATTTGTCTACTTAATTTAAAAGGAAAAACGGCGGAAAAAATGTTTTCCTTCCTCTAGGTAGGTCCTCTTGAATGAGTATTAAACACGTGTCTCGAATATTAAATAGCATTTCTTTCAATCCTTTTATTTTTATTGTCTAAAAAACTTTTTTTCTTCTCTTCTTTAGGTGACTGGATTATTATGGACAACTTGAAGCCGCTAAAAGGAGAAGATCGGGGAAGAGAATAGCCGTGATTCAAGCCACTAATTTTAAGTTGACTTTAATTAAGCTGTACATTGTTCATTTGTGAAGTTTCTTCTATTTACTGTTTTTTACGCCTTTAACAATAAACAACTTATCCGTGATTCAATTTGCACTAACTTTCGTACACTTCATTAACATAATTGTTATCTAATAGACGACGACGTCCTAAGCTTTGCCGCGTCCCATCCCATCACGGAAAAAAGGACAAATTAGCAAAACATCTTCTTTTTAATTCTTATCTCGTTTGTATGTATGTCGCTTCTTGTAAATATTTAGTTTAGTTAAAATAAGTTTTTTTTCACGTCATGCTAGTGCCGGGCGAGAGTTCTCCAGTGGAAACGTTTGCTTGTACAACCGACGACAAGAAAAATAAATTTTAACAAGCAACGACCTAATTTAAAGGCAAATTGATGTGAAAAATATCGTTGTCGCTCCACAGAGGCATACACAACTTCATAGTTTTATTTAGTTTCTCTTAATCCGATCTGTCGTTATTTTCGTTTGGAAATTCTGCTTTGCTTCAACTTTTTTGTTTTTCCTCATAGTTTTCATGGCTTTTTGTTTGGTGTGTTGTTGTTGTTGTTGATGTTGCTCACTCACTCATTCTCACTTCTAAAAACTATAATGAACTTTTTATCCTTTTCAGATATTTTGTGCCTTAATGTATATTTGGTTTTAACAATGTTCTTTCCATGATTGTACGTTTATTTTTAAAAGGATATAAATGTATAAGACGATAATCCTTTGAAATTTTTTGCCAATACACGTGGCATTTGCTCTGCTACCGCTGCTGGCACGTACATGTGTACACAAACAATTGGTGTTTGTACAGCGCTATAATATTAAAATAGATGAGGAGGCACACAAGAAAGGCGAATAGCTACCACGAAACAGTCACAGTAGTTGTATGCACCACAAGTTTTTAATTAGTTTTTGATTATATTAAATGGATTTTCACTTCTTTTACTCCTGAGTTGCCTTGTGTGTGCTTATTGTTATGCTTTTTGTGTTATTTTCTTCCTGCGTTCCAAAAAAAAGTTGACTTAATTGAATGTGTTGTTAATTTTGAATATTTGTCGACTGCCGAGCTTTTTTTTCTTGGCAAAAAAGGGAAAAACAATCAGCTACCGAGTTTTGAAGATTAATGAAAAGGTTGCTTTAAAGTCGTCATCCATCATAAATTCGGGAATAAATTAAAATTCTCTTGAGTTTAAGGACGCGATATACAAAAAATAGTCAGATCTGGGCAAGGTTTCAATGGTAATTACTCTTTGCTAGCTGTGAATGCCAAATAATTTCCTTTATCTCCGTTCTTGAAGATAAAAAGTTTTAATTGTTTCAAGAAATTTTTCGGGCATTAAAAAACATTATTTTTGCAAATTTTTGTTCACAAAGTTTTTTTTTCTTTGTTTTTCTTTACAAAAAAAATTGTCACAAGGTGAGATAATGATTTTTTTAAAATACTTTCGTGTGGTTTCAATAATTATCATCTCTTGGATTTTTGAGTATATTATAAAAAATAATTTAAGCACTTATTTGCTACTTAATTTTTTTTTTACAATATTTAAAAAAGATTCAAATTTATTGAAATTAATTTCAAATCATACCCACAAAAATGTATGATATTATCGAAAATTTAAACTACATATTTTTAAAAAATATAAACATTTTTAACTTTTTGGACCAAAGTGTGATAATGTAAAAATTTAATTTAGATTACTTAAAAACAAATCATTTGTCATAAATATTTTAAAAAAACAACAGTTGTTCGTTAAATAACAAATGTATATCATGGATTAGCAATATAATAATTATGATAAGAAATTCCAGAGATTCTATTTACTTGCAGATAAGATTTTTTAACTTTAATCATGACAAAAGGAGATATATACTTAAATATCTTTTAATCTTGAAAACATGCATTTTTTCATTCGGTTCATTAATATTAATTTACAGAATTGTATTTGCATTCAAGAAAAAAATATCTCTTGTGTTTGGCTCATATTTTTATATGTTATAGTCATGCATTAAAAATTAAATTTTTGCAGTTCAACGGACGCTTTCGAAATTACAAGGCTAACCAGATTTGTTTATTTAAAAGCAATCATAAGTTTTAAGTTGGATTTAATAAAAAAAATGCGCTTAAATAATTTTTTATGAGAACGACACATTATCGTTTATATAACTCACTTATCACATCCACTTAATCATTGTGTCTCTCCTTACTCGTTTAATTGTTTTGATTCAATTATAATTTAGTTGCTGTTCATACGTTCTCGCGTCAACACATCAAAAAACATATTTAGCGCTTTAAAGTAAAAATATCTCTACTTTAGAAAAAAAAATGGAATTCCAAAGTGAACCACTTGTGTTTTTTGTGAATGGAAAAAAGGTAGGTAATATAAAAATAAACGTGCGTGAATAAGTTAGTGTTGGATGTTTGCAAAAAAAAAAAAAAATGTGGAACACATCCACGGCACAAAAAGCTTAACACTTAGGATAGAGGAACAATTTAATGCACTCTAGAGAATATGTTTGAGTGTGTTTTCGTTGTGCGCGAATTTTTTTTTTATAGTTTTATCTTTATGTTTGTATTTGCATAGATAATTGAGTCGAAGCCGCAGCCAGAAACACTTCTTATTCATTATTTGCGTGAAACATTACATCTCACCGGTACAAAGGAAGGCTGCAATGAAGGCGGATGTGGCGCGTGCACCGTCATGCTATCAAAATACGATCGCAAAAATAATCGCATAAGACATTTTGCTGTTGTTGCTTGTCTCCTGCCGCTTTGCGCGGTCCATGGTATGGCAGTTACGACAGTTGAGGGCATCGGGAATACTCGAGAGAAGTTACATCCAGTGCAGGAACGCATTGCCAAGGCACACGGGATTCAATGTGGCTTTTGTACCCCCGGATTTGTCATGTCAATGTATGCATTGTTGCGAAATAACGATGCTCCGTCTTTGGATGATATTGAAAAAGCGTTCCAGGGAAATTTGTGTCGATGCACTGGTTACCGCCCAATTATCGACGGCTACAAGACATTCACCGACGACTGGCAGAAAAACAATTTCACTAATGGGTGTCCAATGGGAGAAAATTGCTGCAAGAATGGTGGAACTAAAGTGGATTACCAACTTTTTAACCAAAAAGATTTCGGTCCCTACGACCCAACGCAAGAAATTATTTTTCCTCCTGAATTAAAGTCATCGGATAAACTTGACAAGAATTTTCTCGTATTCAAAGGAGAAAAAGCTACCTGGTATCGTCCAGTTACTGTAAACCAGCTTATCACGATTAAAACACAACATCCTGAGGCGAAAATAATTGGTGGAAATACAGAAGTTGGACTCGAACTGCAAGCAAGCCCTGGAAAATTTACGCACCTTATCTACGTAGATAAGATATCAGAAATTAATTTTACAAAAATAACAAATGATGGAATTCGCTTTGGAGCAAATTTGAGTTTGACAGACTTTGAAAGCTTATTGCGAACTGAGGTGTCTGGAGAAAAGGAAGAATCAAAAGCAAGTTCCTACAAAGCATTTTTGAAGATGTTGCACTGGTTTTCCGGCACTCAAATTCGGAACGTAGCTACAGCAATCGGAAATATTATGACCGCTAGCCCAATTTCAGATTTAAATCCTATCTTTTTAGTATGTGGTGCAAGGTAAGACACTTTAAGAGCCGCTCCAAGTTTATTTTGAAAATTTTGTTAAATTTCAAAAGTTGAAAATTTTATATTTAAAAAAAAATTACTTTTGTGAAAATTTTCATTTTATAAAAAAGTATTTCAAAATTTTTTTTTGTGACAAAAAGTTCTAATTAAATTGGGAACGGCCTAATATTTGCATATAAAAATTACATACTCTTATATATTTTTTTGTCTTTAGTCTCGAAGTCATGAATAATGATGGCAAAATAAGAAGTGTCCCTATTGACTCTAAATTTTTTACGGGATATCGTAAAACTTGCTTGGATAAATCAGATACCGTGCTCTCCATATTCATTCCAAAGAGTAAAGTTGACGAATTTTTTGTGGTTCATAAGCAGGCTCGACGACGCGACGATGATATTGCTATCGTAAATATGGCTATGAAAGTAAAAATTTCTCCTAATAATGAAATTTTGGAGCTGAAACTCGCTTACGGTGGAGTGGGTCCCCAAATTATTTCACCATTGAATGATGAGTTTAAATCTAAACTTCTTAAATTTGATGTTTCGACACTGGATTTATGCAACAAAGAGTTGACAAAATATTTGAAATTAAATTTAAAATACGACGCTCCAGGTGCAGAAGTACCATACCGACAGACGCTGGTTTTGAGTCTCTTTCACAAAGCTTTCTTCGAGATAGAATCTTTACTTCGTGGAAAAAAAGAAAACACTGAGAAATTTCCACCACTTAAAAGTTTGCAGTTGTTTGAAAAAACGCCAGAATCTCAGCCAACCATTGATCCAGTGGGACGTCCTACAGTTGTCGTGTCTGCTTACAAACAAAGTACTGGCGAAGCGATATTTTGTGATGATATTCCTCGCTTCAAGAATGAACTGTACTTAGCTTTAGTATTGAGTACCAAGGCACATGCGAAGATACTAAGCATAGATGCGGAAGAGGCTTTGCGACAAGAAGGCGTAAAAGGATTTTACAGTGCAAAAGATATCCAGCCTGGGATGAATAGTTGGGGTCCTTATTACAAAGATGAAACTGTTTTTGTTGAAAATGAGGTTTTGTGTTACGGTCAAGTCATCGGAGCTGTGGTAGCTGAGACAAAAGCGCAAGCTCAAGCTGCAAGTCGTCTCGTGAAAATTAATTATGAGGAATTGCCTGCGATTCTGACGTTAGAAGATGCAATCGAAAAAGAATCGTTTTACGACGAAAGTCCTCAAAAGTTAGAAAATGGAAATGTGGATAAAATATTTAATGAGACAGAACACGCCATCGATGGTACTTTCCGTACTGGGAAACAGGAACATTTTTATTTGGAGCCCCAAAGTTCAATCGTTGTTCCAAAGGTAAGAATGAATTCTTTGCTTCTTATAAAAATTAACTAAAAATATATATTTTTTAAGGACTCGGATGAATTGGAAATTTATTGCTCCACACAATGGCCAGAATTGATCCAAAGTCAAACAGCGAGAATTCTCAACACGTCACAGTCGAAAATCAATGTCCGCGTTAAGCGAATCGGCGGTGGTTTTGGTGGCAAGGAGATTCGCTGTGCACTTGTTGCTTTGCCCTGTGTCGTGGCCGCTCATAAATTAAAACGGCCCGTTCGATGCACATTATCGCGTCAGGAAGATATGATAATTACCGGTACACGTAATCCAATTTTATTCAAATATAAAGTCGCATTTACAAAAGAGGGATATTTAACGGGATTAGATGTTAAAGTGTGGTTAAATGCTGGATGTACAATGGACTACTCGTGTTTGGTATGTTTTTGCAATTTGTTAAGGCTCGCATGCAATGCAAAGTGCGTTATGCAATTGAATATTTTATGAATGTATTTTGTGTTGATTTCTGGCAGGTTGTGCAACGTGCAATTTTCCATGTGCAAAATGCCTACAACATTCCAAATATTCGCTGCAGGGGATGGACTTGCAAAACCAATACTCCTAGCAATACGGCTTTTCGTGGATTCGGGTCGCCGCAAAGCATGATGATTGCCGAAGAAGCCATTCGACAGGTTGCACGGTATCTGAATGTCGACTACGTTGATTTGATGGACAAGAATTTATATCGAGAAGGACATTTAACGCACTACAATCAGAAAATTTTGAATTGCAACGTTGAGAGGTGAGTTAAAAAATAATTATAAGGTCGTATCAAGATTATTTCGAACTTTTTGTCCCTATTTGAAAATTTATTTACTCCAATGGAAAAAAAAACTTTAAATTTTTATGAAAATAACCGACTTCGTACCTATCTTATTGAAATTTTCATTTTCCTCCGAAATTAGTGATAATTTTAACATAGTTTCTTCTCTAAAAATGTTTTTCATAAAATTACTAAAATTACTTTGGTATTAATTTAATTATAAATTTCTATAAAAATTTAAGGACAAAAAGTTCAAAATAAATTCAGTTCAAAGGCCTGATAATAACTAATTAAAATTTTAAAATAAACATTTTAGATGTTTCCGAGAAGTACTGCAAAGCTCGTCGTATAGATCACGCGAAGCTGCCGTTAAAAAATTCAACGAGGAAAACACGTGGCGAAAACGAGGAATTACAGTTGTTCCCACCGTTTTCGGTCTCGGCTACATCGCGCTATTCTTGAATCAAGCAGGAGCACTGATCAACGTTTACACGGACGGATCTGTCTCGTTAGCACATGGTGGTGTCGAGATTGGACAAGGATTACATACAAAAATGATACAAATTGCTTCTCGCGTGCTCGAAATTCCAGCAACTTTTATTCACATAAATGAAACGGCAACAGATAAAGTCCCGAACGCAACCAGTACAGCAGCATCTACGGCATCCGATTTAAATGGCATGGCTGTGCTCAATGCCAGCAAAATAATTAAAGAGAGAATTGCACCGTACAAGGCACAGTATCCCGATAAGGACTGGAAATATTGGGTGCGGAAAGCATACATGGACCGAGTGTCGTTGTCCGCAACGGGCTTCTTCAAGCAAACCGAAATTGGATACGATGAGGAACGCAACGAAGGAAATGCCTTTTACTATTTTGTCTTTGGAGCGGCTGTCGCCGAAGTCGAGATAGACTGCTTGACTGGCGATCATGTCGTTCATCGTGTTGACATTGTCATGGATTTGGGCACAAGTATCAATCCCGCGGTAGATATTGGTCAAATTGAAGGTGCTTTCATGCAAGGATACGGTCTTTACGTGATGGAAGAAATTTTATTTTTGCCCAATGGAAAACAGCAAACTACTGGTCCTGGTACCTACAAAATTCCCACTGTCAATGACATTCCGCGCGAATTTAATGTTTCATTACTGACGGACGCTCCGAATCCGCGGGCTGTTTGTTCATCCAAAGCTGTTGGCGAGCCTCCGCTGTTCATGGCATCGGCTGTATTTTTCGCCCTCAAGGAAGCAATTATCGCAGCGAGAAAACAAGAAAACTTGGGAGCAGAATTTGTTTTCAATGCACCGGCGACTGCAGCACGAATTCGCATGGCATGCGGCGATAAATTGACGAAGGAGGTAAATTCTGTCAAGTGTCGATAACAAAGCATGACCTAATTTGAATATTTTTCTCCCTAGTTTGACAGTGACGAGATATCATCACAGAAGCCATGGGCATTTCCTGTTTGAGAAAAAAAAGAATATCATAGCGAGGTATTTTTTTATTGATTTTTTTCTATGGTAATTCGTAGTAGGTACAAATAAATGAAATAATATAAATAAAAAATCTGGTAAGATTGTTCATTTTGCGTTCACAAAGAAGGAGAAAAAAAGAACAACATTAGCACCTCTTAGTCGCATAAAAATAAGTAGCAGCAGAAATCGGAGGAATTAACAATTGTGACCTATAATACACCTCACTTTGTGGTTTTTATTGACCTAACACCCATTATAAATGTAAATAAATCCTCTACACATATCGCACACAACTTTCTTGCGCTACAAACGGTTGGAAAGCCATATTAATGACTTTTTACAAACTAACATGTGCCAATAGTGTAATAAATTGAGCTCGGTATTGCCTGACGTACAAGTGTCTACGAACGAAATTCTTTAAAAAAATCTGCTGTTCGAAGGAAAAACGATTTTTGTCACGCACTTGTCGTCCTGGCGTGTTGTTGTTGGTAATGTGGCGTCGTATTCGTTGCATGACCGCTGGCTTTCTTGTAAAACTTAATCAAATTTTACATAATTCATTGGGTTTTTAATGTTGTTGTGTGTGTAATACTTTGTCGTCAAATGTTTCGGAGCATGCGAATAAAATATTAAATAGTATAAAACATTTAAAATCATAAAAATTATGTTAAAACTCGGAGTTTTTAACCAATTTTAAAAGAAATTCCTGTAACACGTCTCCTTATATGGTATGGAACACCTTCACCTATTACCTAATACTTTCTCAGATATTTGTCAATTGCACTAGCAGGTATAATTTCCAGACATGAGCATGACATGTAAGTCACCCATTACGAGTGCGCTACAGTATTCGTGAAAAGTTTTAATTAAATTCCACAGCAATTACGACTTCTCATGTTCAAGCCGCGCACTCATGTCACAACTAAATGAGTACATATTATGAAAAGCAAGAATCTCGTTGTTTTTTCGGTTAAATTTTGTCCCTTATTGATTATTAAGGAGGTTTTAACTTTTCCAATAATAACGTTACAAGTGTTGTCATTATCATTAATCAACCGTTACCAAGACTAAATTCCAAAATAACCAAACTTCTTGCATGTAATGGGATAAAAGAATGTAAAACTTTTTACATCAATAAAGAGATAGATAGATAGTGAGAGTTTCTATCTTGCATCGTTACCAGATACTAGTATGAACACATACACACAACGAAAACACTTTAAAAAGTTATTTTCCAACAACGAACCACTTCATTTATAAGTATTTTGTTTTCCTCCAACGACTCTTCATCGTACCATTGGAAGATCTTACCGCAACAATGCTACATAGTCAACACTCTATTCAAAAGTCACTTCAAATGAGGAAAATAGTTAATCAGATCGATTAAAGAATGGCATGAAAAAGAGAATGTTTTTGTGCGTCTCCATAGAAAAAGTTGTCTGTCTTTCTCTCTCTCTCACTTCTCAAGTCACACTATAAATTATTTAATTGCTTTTTTTATTACACCATGTCTTCTACTTGAATTCTTTACCAACTATGCGTCTATAACTAAGCAGAAGATGAACCTTAAACTTTATTGTTTACGTCGTACGTAGGTAGGTAGATGTGCGTTTAAAAGTTGAATAAAGAAAATTTTTAGACATCGTGAAGAAGAATGAAAACTCTATTGATTATCCTCAATTATTTCTACAACAACTCGCAGACAGAAACGACGGATATAATAATGAGCCATTGAATGTCAACTATAAGTCTAACCTATGGATTGAAAAGGGGGTAATTTAACCTAATTTGGAATAGATCATGTACAGCATTTAATCTAATCAATTGTTATTTTAACTTCATGTGAGAATAACTTCTTAATTACTTTTTAAGGTACTACTTTAATTCCTCAAGAAATGGGAAATGGGGAATTATCCATTATCGCGTTATATGAAAAAGACATTTTTTTCCTCCCACCCCCTTCGTCGAAAACCATTGGAAATTAAGTGAACCCTTGTAAACTTCTGACGGCAATGATCAACCTCAAAATTCAATTAACTCGTTTAGGAGTAAATATCACCCCTTTTCAATCCGTAGGACATAAGTATTCGATAAGTTATTTGGTTTTGTCATTATTTCAAAAATAAGAACAATAATAATAAAAATGAGTAGAAAGGAGAATAATTATGATTGCGGTGTCGTCGCGTCATTGATGTTATCTTCAAGGTGGAAAAGAGAAGAGGAAATTTCTGTTGGTTTTTTCGTTGTTGTTGTTTTTTGAATAAATTGAAGGTGAAAAGCATTTTCAAGGTGTAAAATCAATACACAAGCACGCCATAAAATTCTCGCAATATTTTTCTTAATTATGCAAATGAAAAATTCTTTTCTTTCTTTTTTGTTTGCAGGGAGTTCACATTCCAATAAAAATTCTCAGACTTTCATCTGGAAATCACTTTTCCATGCAAATAATATTAATGGTTGTGCGCTACCACAAAATTCATCACGCCAAGCATTTTGCAAAATTAATTCTCTTCGGTGTGAGAGTATGTGGTAGTTCACTATTTGTTGTTTCAAGTAGCGGTAGGTACCTAAGCGAGAAAAAAATGATTTCAGAAAAAGAGTGAAGTGACATAACTAGAACAGAAGTATTTTTGTTACAACTTTTGTAGGTACCTTTTTTCTATTTTTTCCTCTCTTGAATGTTCAAGTAAGTGGATGCATCAAAGTTTATCATTTATTCATTTATTTTTCATGCATTTATTCAGGAGAGATCTTAAACCAAGGAGTTACATCTATCACTGTTACGTTCTGGAATAATAAAAAAAGAGGAAATCAGAATACAAAACAAGAGATTTCTCTTCACTTGACTCTTTTTTGTTATATTTCCTTTGCAATCGTTCACAAAACAAGAAGAAGAAAAACGCACTTCAATGCCTTTTTGTTATTTTTCTATTATTATTTTTTAGAGAGTTGCATATTGCCTGTCGAAACATCCTCCTTCTCTCTCTCTGCTGCCTCGTTTCTTGTATTATTTATTAGATATGTGCAGCATCAGGTGCATAAAATTGTCATTTTTAATGTTCAGAACCATGGTTGTTGTTGTTTATTTTCATGATTGAGAAAATACCTCCTGTAGCAGCAATACGGCCTTTGTATTGTTGTTAAAGAGACATGCACACATAAGCCTCGTTCGCATACAATAAATGTGTCTTTCTACTATTATTATTGATTCAAGTATTACACGATGCAACTGTGATGTGAATCTCTTCTCTGCTCTACGTCAACGTAGGTATAACTGCGAATAATTGACTTTTGGTGCAAGCATATATCCTTTGTGTATGGTAATGCGAGACCGGGTACAATATTAAATATATTGTACGTTCCGAAGGTATGTTAAAAGCAAAACAACAACACAAGTTGTTGTTTTGTTCCGTCGACAGTACACACGGGAAAACTGGGGAAAATGAACACTTTTCGGGTCATCAAGCTGCGCATGCCGAAAATCAGGAAACACGATTCCGAACGAGGGTTCTACACGTCACACCGCTTTCGTGATTTAAATTTTCTTTCATTCTAAAGAGGGAAACATTTTTTTCCAGCAGAATTTCACTTGTACGAGCACGTGTTGGGGAATGCCATAATCACTGCTCGTATTTGAATGAACAATGTTGTTGTTTTTTGCGATACGTTTCGTTCAAAGCGACGTAATAATTGAGTGTCTAATAAAAATCCTATTCAGTCCTTGATATTACGTAAATTGACGCAGACCATGTTATTTTGTGCGTTTTTTTGAAAAAAATAAATTTGTCCGTCCAAACAAGCAACCAACCAACCAAAAGAATAACACAAACAAAGATGTTTTCTTAAGCAGCCGTGCGGCGAACAACTAGGATTGGGTTGTGATAACATAAAAAGAAACTATTAACGCGGACAAAATTGTGTGTTTATGAAATAAAATAAAATAATAAAAAAATAAAAGGAGAGAAACTTGATATCTAATAACTCCATCTAATTCTGTGGATCCTGTGGTCACATAAAAACCACTTTAATTATCATAACAAGCAAAAACCGTAGTTTCGTGTGATTAAATCCACTTTAATATAATAACAATATATGTGTATAATATAAAATAGAGAAGACATCAAAAGCCACAAAGCTGTTTCATGCACACGCTGTGTGTTTATGTGTGTAACTCATCAGCTTAATATTTCAACGGAAATTTATATCGTTGTGGCAAGTCGCAGCACAGACATTTTAAAATATTATTACCTGTGTTCGTTTAAATTATATTGCGTGCATGCCCCGACACTCTACTACATGCACAAAGTGATAAGACCATCATGATTGAAAATTTAATTCTTCTGGTGGGAAATTGTTAAACCCGATTCGGGGGTGGTGGCGAAAATTCCACAGACGATTTTTCGCGTCGGAAAATTACTTGTTGTATAAATGTGAAGTGCAGTGAATATCTAAGCGAAATAAAATAAAAGAGAAAAAAGACAGAAGTGATCATAAAAAGTATATGGAACAAGTAAACAGAATTTTCTTTTGTGCCTACACAAGAAAAAAAAAGTTCAACCAAACCGAGCAAAAAAGTTTGATTGGGCAATTCATCACAATTTCTTTTTTTATTATCATTACTTGGATACTTGATATTTCTTTGATACAATTCATGAGAAGGAGCTCATTATTTACTCTGATGTAGCAGCAATAAACATAAGGATATGATTAACTAATGGTTTAACAGCTTTTTTCTTTATATTTAATTGAATATAATCATTAGCTCAATTGAATTTGATTTTTTTTTTTGATATTTCAGCGTTTTTTTTTAACTTTCTTCTTAATTTTTATTGAATTTAAAAAACATCTATTTTAAGTTCAAAAATTTAAGAAAATAAAAAAAAACATAAACTTAAATTAATTTAAGGTAAAAAAAATCATCGTTTAACGATAACATGAAAAAAAATTAATAAATATTTATATTTTTCTCCCCCTCTAATCAAAGTTCAGATGCTACAAAAAGTCAAATAAATTAAATTTAGTCGCCTAATATTAATATTTTTTTTCTGATAAATCTCTAAAGATCTTACGTCACTGTGATTTTATTTCCTACATTAAATTGTTGTTACAGTGATTTCCAATTGAAAAAATTTTGTTTCTGCGAATGACAGAAAATCATGTTGCTCCTTTCCAATGGATTGCATCTGTTGTGTTATCAAACAAGATTTTGTTTACATTTTTCTTTACTTCTTCATCTTACCAATTTTTATGAAAAAAGTTTTTCCTCGGTTTTTTATCCACTTTACTCATGCTATATAAATGTCTTTGCCAGAGATATTGTTTCTCGAGTATAAAACTTCTACAAAAGATTTAAAAACAATTTTTTCACTAAATAAACCCTACATAATTGATGAATGTGAGAGAAACAATTGAGACACGTTTTCACACATCCTGTAGTTTACCCTACTTTTAATAAGAGATAAAACGAAAAAAAGAAGATGCAACTTTAGCAAATGAAGAAAAATGACTAGAAAATTTTTGTGCGCTAATCGTTGGTAACAAGATATAACTCCTCTGAGAGAAAAACGAAGATACAAAAAAAAAGACTAATAAAAATACATAAAAAAAGTGACTAATAAATATATCGAAAAAGGATTAGAGAAGGAAAGGATTAAGGAAACGCGCTATTCTCGGGAATCTAAATCGTTATGGATTGGAACATGGATTGCAAGTGGATTAAAGCGCTACAAGGTTTGTTTGCTTTTTTATTTCCTTTAATTTCCATTTGATATATATTTATGTATGAATATTGTTTGTCGTGAACAAGGAGACATCGCTTCCTTTTCCGCATGCATTTCGTGGATTATTTCATCTTCAAATTCTGCGATTGCGATTTTATTGCATGAAAATAATATTGAAACTATTTAAAATGAAACAACCCCCGTATTTTTTATTTTATTCATAAATATTAGGGGACTGCAAAAAAAAAATTTTGAAGCAAAAATTACTTTGGATTTTTTTTGAAAGAGCTTTTTATTTTAGGTTTAACTTTAAGAAAACTACAAAATTTTGTAATTTATGTTAAATTTTTTCACTTTTAATTTTTTGAAAATATTTTTTTTTGTGTCACTAAAAATTTGCTTGTGAATATATTAAATTTTTTAGCCAAAACTTTTTAATTTTTGCTGAAAAACCATAAAAATACTAAAAATTATCTAAAAAATACGAAATTTTTGATGGTCCTTAATAAAAATAAATATATTTGAATCAAATATGCTTGTAGGAAGTGCTTTTTCCGCAGGAATACACAATTTATTCTCTCATATTCATATTTTGCCTTGTAATTGTATGCCTATTG
This sequence comes from Culicoides brevitarsis, assembly GCF_036172545.1. Lineage (NCBI taxonomy): Eukaryota > Metazoa > Arthropoda > Insecta > Diptera > Ceratopogonidae > Culicoides > Culicoides brevitarsis. The sequence continues at coordinate 21,105,077 of NC_087086.1, read as the reverse complement.
ATACAATTTTGTGTCTTTTGTTCTTATTAATGTGTGTGCAATTCGCATTGTTCTGCCATGCTATGTGAAATAATTTATACATGAGCATTATTATAACATAATGAATGCGAATATGCGTACTGAGAAATTCACTCAATACTGGGTAAGTGTGAATTTGTGTGTGTGCGAAGCAACAAGTATCTAAAATAATTATTATTTATGAGACATTTCATGAGACAAATAAACGTTGATTATTCCGGTCTACTTTTGTTCACAGCAATTTACAACATCATGATCACCAGCGCCTGCCTGCGAGTGCAATTCATTGCATATTTCCAAACGTTTTTAATTATGACACAACATCCCTATCTGTCACAACTGTGACAAACTAACGCAAAACTCAACAAGCCTCCATCAAAATGACTCCTACACATGACGTCTGTGGTGCCTGTCTGTGATGATTTACCAATATGTCGTTTATTAAAAATAATAATACCATCTCTCTCTCCGTTCCGAGTATCGCATGGGCCACGCATTTTGTAATTGTGATAAAACTGATGCATACATTATTCATGCGGCTTCAACGAGCATTAGTACGCTGGATGTGCTAGGAACAAGATGACATCAAAATTCAGATTGATTGATGACGGCGAACAAACAGCCGTACACAGCGCGAGAGATGTTGTTGATCCCAAGTTTTGTTGAAACGCATCAATTATTAGTTTTTTTTTATGCCGATGTCGTACGCGGATTATGTTGGCAAAAAAAAATACGTGCGCGTAAAAAATAAACATGAAAATCTATCATCAACATAATGAACAAAAAAAATCTGATCCTTGTCAATATGAAAAATCTCTTCGTTTGATAATGATGATCGGGGTAATTGAAGGGAATCTGGGCAATGTTTGCACGTTTGTTCCTAAATGTTAATAAAAATTGTTTTTCCTTTGCTTCTTGATTGCTTGCGAAGGGTCCTTCAATTGATCGACAGGTTGACGTGTAGGCATTTTAGTGGTCCTCGTGGTACCATAATTTCTGTAATGGTCTTTTAATCTTTCAAGTGTTACAAAAAAGCATCGGAAAGGAAACGACTGGTATTTAATAAAACAGATTCGAACAAATTTACCCAAAATATATTATTAAAGTATTTTTTGTGAATAATAATTAATTTGAACCCAGTTAAAAAAGTAGCGGTGAAAAATTTAAAAAAAATTATAAAATTGTAAGTCGATTCAATTAAATTTAAAAAATCTATACAATTTCAAATATTTTTTTTAATTTTATTAGGTATTTGAACTTAATTTTCTGAATGATTTGTCAAAATCTTGCTTTTTTGCAATTTTTTATCAAAAAAAATTAAATTAAAAGCTACAACAATAAATTTACTAAAACTTTAACAATAGAATTAACTTTAAAATTGGTTTTAAAAAATTTTTTATGCATTTTACCACACTTTTTGAAAACTTTTTACCATATTTTTCATAGCTAAAAAGTTTAATGGGGCTCTTTACCCAAAATTTTTTATCTGTGAACAAACACAATTCCGCACTGAAAAAGGCAACAATTTCACCATAAAAAAAAACTCATTGAAATAAAATACAATGATGAAATATTTTATACAGCTTAAAATTGTCCTTTTTCACTTATTAATATATTCAATTTATTTATTAATAACGTTCACAATGACATTCAATCTGTCCTTTTGCACCGCACTGCCTCACTCGCACAGACTTTAAAATAATTGTAACGAATGGCTCTTTGATACTTTTATATTTTGAATAATAGCAATCACTAAGCCGTCGTTAGCTCTTGAATTTCTGTTTCCCTTTTTTGCGTTGTGCGTTGTCAATGGCAGTAATAATAAAGAAATGAAGACGAGTTAAACACCTTAACTTTTGGGATGGTTCGTCGTTTTGCGTTGTTCGCTTTTCCTTATTTAATCGCTGTTGCTGAATTCATTTCGGGATAAACAAGTCTGACCTTCTTAACGTTTCTTATCTTAAAAATTGGATTTTTTTCTTTCTCATCTTTTTTTTTTTGTTTTTCGCTGTACTTGTGACGCGCGTATAAATATGTTAAAGAATGTTATTTTGGATCCCTTTTCTGTTTGTTATTCTTCCTTTTTTTTACTTTTTGAACATTAGATAAAAGAAAGAAAAACATAACGAAACATAATTAAGTTTTAAATACTAGGAAAAATGGACAAAGAATCGCTTTCCTTTATAACTGTATAATGAAACAATATTTTTTCGTTTTTCTCTGCCGAGACAAGGGCGAGAGTGTTGTTAATCTGCCACTCTCATTATGCGTATTAGTGCCTATTTTGCACCGCGTCGTAATTTACTAGACTATTTTTACCGCTTTTTTAAATACCTGGGCTTAATAAGATTTTCTCCTCTACTTTTCTCTTTGAACTTCTGACACACACACAGATACAATTCTGGTTAATTTCACTTTTATCACTATTTTTTCTCTTTTTTTTTTGTGCGCTTCGCCAATATAATAATCCAAACACGAAACAAGAAAAAAATTGAACAGAAAAGAAGACGACTGGTAAATCTTATAAGCCACGAGATTATTACAGAACTTTATTTTAATTTGGTCGCTTTTAGCGTTGATTGAGTCTTTTCTTTTTTTCTTGTTTTTTTTTCATATCGTCCGCTAGCTATATTTGCCTACGTCAAAGTGGCAAAAGGAACATACAAAAAGGATATCTTGCCTCCGTGAAGATGGCTTTTAAAATATTGTTGCTATGACATTATCTATTCTTGTTGTAATAAAAGACGAGGTCTTAAATTCCTCTTTTTTATGTGTGTATGTGCTCGCTTAGACAGACATCATGTATACACACGTAAAATTAAATAAATATTTGGTATCTAGAGAAATCGAATTGAAATGAAATAAAAATGTGGTTGCGGCATTGTGTTGCGAGCGAATTCTCGCAGTGTGATAGGTCAAGTTTGTTTTTTCTTCGCCTCTTAAAATGTGTGATAAAATCCACCAAGTGGGAAAAGGCTCACACTTTTGAACGAATAGAAAACGTTTTTTTTTTATCAATTCACAAAGTCGCCCGAAATATCTAAAAATACAAAAGTTTAAATGACAATTTACCATTTATATCAAAGCGGTTCGCTCTGCCTGATAAAAGTGTCATTTTAGCCTAGCTTTGAGTTTTACATTTTTATTTTTTTGGAAATTTCACCAAAACCATACGAGATCTCTTTTTTAAAGCAATTCATTATATGACAGGATTTTTTTCTCGGTTTGTTTCATGCATTTTTATGTGGTGGTGGTGGTGGTGATACCGTCACCGAAAAAAATAATACAGGAAAACTTTGTAACAAAAATGTAACCGTAAATCCTTGTGGGAATTAGTAACTGAATCTCATTTCAACGTGTTTTTGTCTCTTTTCGTGTTATTTTTTTCCTTTTTTTCATATATCAAACATTTTATATACACGACACGATTCGGTTCACACAGGAAAAAGACTACAAACGGCAAAAAGACTCTCGATGTCGTCGTCAAGTAATATGTTGATGACTGCCATTTAAAATATCGTAAGAATTTCTTCCAAACGTGTGTTCACTAAACGGCGACAATGAATTGTGTATTCATTCATGTATTCGAGTGTTATTATAACGCCGAGGAGAAACGGAGGCAGCAAGAAAAAATTGCTAAAGAAAAACAGAAAAACTTTGCTACGGGCTATAAATACATATATGGATGAGGAAAGGCAGCAGAAAAATAGCAGATCACACGTATTTTTTCTTCTTAATCTTTTCTGTGTCTTTATTCTCAAAGGGGCACACTGATGACTGCAAAATGTAAAAAGAAAAGTGGTAAAAGTATCGCTTCACATGCTTACTCGTACCTCGTTCGCCGCGTTCACACATAACAAAAATTCTGACTTACACATGAGACAAGAAGCTTTTAATAGTTAACACGAATGAAAAAATAATGGAGGAACGACTCAAGAAAATGTTATGACTTGTTGTTTTTATTTATTTTTTTTTCTTCTCGCAAGTACTTTGATTTATGTTTTGTCACTTGGTACAAGAAGCCATTTAATAAAATAACGTCATTTTGCGGCAGAATGATGTAAAGCCGTACCACGTGCTAGGAGACTTCTGGAGAAAAGTGCACTAAATGGGTCAAGTCCAGCTGAAAATGCCATGACGGAAAAGCATTGAATTTAAAGTGATGCGGAGCAAAATGCTTGCTAAACTACTCGAGGAAAAGTGAACATTACCATAAATCCCATGTCAGAGATATAATCGTTTCCTTTTTTCGTTAGATGCGAAAAGGCAACTACAAATAGCGGATTGTGAATTTCGTTCCGGAAAATAAATGCTACGATATTTAAATCACTTCGTGCGGCCACTTTTCACGATCATCCACAGCAAGAAAAAAGGGGCAAGAGCCATAAATTCTGTGTAAAAAGTGTAACGGTTTTACCCAATCTGCTTCCCTATTTAAAAAATTACTAAAAATATTGAATAATATTTCTCCTTTTTAGTATTTAATGGCAACACTATAATAAATCTCCTCTTGGCTTCTCCTTTTTACATTACACTTTCTTGTTGTTTTTTGCGATTCTCATTCTAAAAAGTACACAGGCTCATGTACTGTAAAGAATTTACGACCGCCTGGCCATACGGAGTAACAAAAAAAAAATTTTCCCGTCAATAATTTCTGTTATTTTTGCATTATGTCTATTTAACTGTGGAATCAAGTCGTATAATAAATAATGTCGTGAAAGAGAGTAAAAATATGCGAAAAGAAAGGGCGACATTTAAGTTTTCAATTTTTCGGATGATCAAACCACATTATTTATTATGCAAATATATTTCCTAGTTTGTTTTTTCCTTAAGCCGTTATTCAAAAGAGCGAAAGATTAAAACTGTTTGGCAATAATAATGATGCCACGCAAATAAGTCAATAAAATTTCGCGATTATATTTAAAACAAACAAAGTTTCTGTCTGAAAGGACTTATCTGGCATTATCGTTATGTCGCAATAAATTCGAGTCTTGTGAGTAATAAAAGGGAAATCATGGGGCCAATCAACAAAAAAAAAACTCGAATAGTTTTTCTTTTTTTTTTGTTTCCCCCCTTCGATAAATGCATTGCGACGCCGTTTTATCACGTAAATCAATGAATTGTGAACATAAGGAGCAAAGTGTGTAGCATCGTTATCGCATTTTTAGGTCCTTTTCTTTCACGACAGCGGAGACATACGATGACTTTTAACTAAAATAAGAAACCGTTCTTTGTGTAAAAGTAAATATTTTCGATAAACAATACATTTATGTATGAGAATAACGAATGACTTTGGTAACCCAAAATCTTTTTAAAATATTGCCACCGATGTTTCTTTCATGAAAATAAACAGATGAAAAGGGATTTTGGCCGCTTGCTATTGTGACATTTCGTATATTTTTGTGGCTTTGTTACCTTTATTCATATTTTTTTTCTCTATCAACACAAAGTTCGCGTTCACTATTGTTTGTTGATAGCTATATTCCGACGCCATTGTCACGCTTAAAACATTTTTTTGGCAGTTACGCTCTAGTTTCGACCTCTTACCGCATACTTTGCGTAACTTCCAGCAAGAAAAAAATAGGCTTTCTAGGATAAAAAATGAAGAAGAAAGAAAAACATAAAAATTGAGATTTAGATTTTCCACAAGGGATTCAACAACTGTCACATATTACATTGTCTCGATGTCTCCGTGAGTTAGGCACGCATGTGCATCCACATTATTATACCATGTAGCAAGGCGGGCGACGATGAAGGGAAAAACTTTCGACTTCTTGTGTTATTTTTTGTGCTGCTGCTTCCTTCTCGTTCCTAAAGTGATATGATAATTTAATGTTGAGATAAATCAAAGCAAAAACTTTGCCACATGCGCTACGGCAAAAGTACGGGGCATGGCACATAAATATAACGTTTGTTCGCAAATAACATCAGATTAAATTTTTTTTGGTCACCTCAACACTTGTACACTTTTACCCTTTCGCACACACCAAACTCACATACAATCACAAATGCCGTCATATTATTATTATAAAGGCTACCAAAACCAAACTTTTTCAATGTGTTTGCTGGAAAAATGGAAGAAAAAAGAGGAAATAATTTATTTCATGGACCATTTGACAAATTTATTGCTCATTTCACTGTCATACTTATGTTTATTTGTCTCTCCAAAAAGAGCTGTAGTGATGAGAGGCAGAGTGTTTCATGAAACACACGTTAAAACTTTTCTTTTTTCGTTTTTATGTTGGTATTGTCCAAAGTGAAAACAAACATGATGAGATGTATGTTTGCTCGCTGAATAACAAACACGCGATTAATAATCATCTCTTTTCTCACATACAGCACAATTGTTGTAAAAAAAAGAAACTTTCTGATTTTGGGTTCAAGGATTTTGATTCTTCTCTGGAAATTAGACGGAAAATGTAACATGGAGCAATTTTTTGTGCTTGCAACAATAACATACAGTACTACATCAAAACAACAAGTCTTTTCAATTTATTTATTCACACTTATTACATACATGGCTACACGTATGAAATATAAGCTAGAAGGCAAAAAGCACACACATCACACTTGTATTGTCTGTATACTAAATGCTCGAAGGAAGGATTGTGGATTTAGCTTAAAGTGTATGTTCATGTCGTTCTCTCGCGTCGATTGCTTGGCATAAACGAAATTTTTCTTTTCACACCTTGGTAGTTTTTCACCATCACAGCCACAAAACATCTGCAGAGAAGAAGGAGATTTTCAATAAAACTCATATTCTGTGCACAAAGCACGTGATGTACGTGAAAAGTGCAAATAATAATTCATCTAAAAGCTGTTCTGTTGTGAAAAATATAAAAAGATTTTTTGCCTTCACATGATGTATATTGATCCCGTATATCCGTCATGCAGTGTTCGAGTTGAAACATTAATGTGCTCATAATAATCATAATATACCTGTCTAACATGCACACACACTCACAACACATTTTCATCTTAAAAAAATCTTACAAAAAATGAGATGGATTTGTTAAAAAGAAACAGCTTAACCGCTTTTTATTTGATTTTTTCAGGTTTTTCTGAAAATTTCCACAAATTTTCATTTTCCATGCAGCTTACGAATCTCAAGAGAACATTTTAAGGATTTGAAAATGTTAAACTTTTCCGATTTGCCAATATTTTCTGAGGTATTTCACCAGTTTTCCGATTTTTTTCGAGAATTATTCATGAATTTTCATCATTCAAGTGCAAATTACTTCAACCGAAATTTATTAAATTTGCTAATTCATTTATAGCAAAATTTGAATTAGCAAATGGCAAAAAGGCATATCATCACGGACAGATGGACAGACATAATGGACAAAATTTTTAAAAAATAAATTTGAAATGCATTAAAAAAATTACAAATATGACGAATGAAAATACGTATGAGGAGTGAACAAGAAAACGAAGAAGCTTTTATTGAGATATAAGGTTAATCGGGGGGTGTTCTGATCGTGCACACGCTAGATACAAAACAACGCTTAGTCACCCCCAGTCAGATCCCATTATAAGTTTTGTTTTGAAATCATGATGCATGAATTTTTTCTCTCGTACCTGATTTTTTGCATACATCAGCATCATCACTCACATTTGTATATCCACTGACTCGAATATCTACATGGAAGACGAAGACGAAGAATAAAAAGAATATATTTGAACAGAATGAAATATGATAACCTGTAAGAAGACTTCAAATAAGCCAAGAACGAAGACTTTTTGCCTTTATTGAGTGATGTGCCGAGTGTATCTTCCCTCTATTTTTTTATACAACCTAATGTTTTGTTATGATTATCATTATTATTATTGTAGAGATCATCGTGCACATGTGAGTGGATTATATTGTACTTTATTATATGTTGTTCCATTCTTCATCCTGCCTTCTCGATAAACGGATGGTGTTTGAAGAAACGCAAAGCGGAAAAAGAATCTCATTATTCATGCACAATGTTTATATTTTATGAAAAAAAAACAACACTTTAAGTCCATAATAAACAGAAATATGATCGCGCATTATTAATGATGTTTGAACGTTGGGCACATAGTTACAACGAAGGGCGAACACTAAGTCTTGAAGTGCACATAAAAGTTAATCAAATAACAGAATTCTCGGAAAAAAATTATTTAAATAAGTTAATTTTCGTGGAAAACATCTTTGTAGCCGCAAATTATGTTCCTCCTGATAATCGTTCCCTCTCCATTGTTTATCGCTTGTTTGTTGCTTATTTCACATAGTTTTTAAGCATCAATAAACATCAATGAATTTTGATGATAAACTTGACGATTAGCAACGTCAAAACAACAGCAATAAATTATTATCAATTTACACCCGAGAACAACATCAATTTCTGTTCAAGTGTAAGCCAAAATTATCTGTATCCTATCTAACGCTGCGTGTAATGTATTTTACACAAAAGGAAGGTATGGTTATGAAATGTCTAACTTTATAGCGTAATTATATCTTAATTAAATCTAGTAGATTTATTGCTGCTGCTACTACTATCTCTGTCTCTCTGGTTACGTTGTGTCGAGGTATTTTCGGAGTGGCTCGTATTCAAATTGCAAAAGAGAATTTGTAACAATATAATATAATAATATCGTATGTTGTACATAATTATTATAATAATAGAATATTTTGATACGGTAATTAATGCAAAAGGCTTAAATTAATGTCTCGTTAGTGTACTGTAGGGGACAGTAGCATTTGGACCGAGAGAGCAACGACAACAAACGAAACATTATTTAATATATTGTCATTAAATATAAATGAGCAGAATTCCCTTTGTAATCAACATCTTGATTATTAGAGGCCTGTATACGTTGAAATAATGCATTCAATGAAGCGGGAAGCAAATTCAATCTGTGTTTTGGACCAAAGCAATAAGTATAATGCATTAACTTTCATCAGCAGATTAAGCACAAGCGAAGGAAAGTCGATTCTTTGACGTCGAACGATGTAGCAGACTTTTTGCCAGAACGGAATAAATGATGATTGATTGTCAAAAACACAAAATTTTGCACAAAATCAATCATCTAATAGCGAAAACGGAAAAATATTATATAATCCAATCCTTGCACACTCAAAATATCACACACAAACTGTAGGACTGTTTTGTATTCAATCAAAAGACTTTCATTGATTCGCGACCAGGAATGTGCCTTAAATGTGTACAAAAAAAAACTCCCAGATGTTTTGAAAGTTTACATTAGTCTTTTTACGCAAAATTGCTTTTTTTTCTTATTTTTATATATTTTTTTATCTTCAAAGAAAATTTTATTTAATTAGTTTTATTAATTATTTTTTATGTTAAATTAAAAAATCACGGACAGACGCCAAATGAGAAAAAAATTGTAAATCCTCTTGTAAGATTGATTAATACGAAATATTTTGATTTGCCAAAATTCCGTCTATTCAAGCCCGAGTCACAAAAAAACCTAAATTTTGTGTGAGTGCGTGTCGTGTGGAATGTTTCTCGTTTATCAAAACATCTACTTTAACTTTATTTTAATACCATCGGCCTTATCTGCAAACATTTAGTCAAAGTTCGTTGAAAATCAAATCTTTTTTTACACACAACTCGATACAATTTAAACTTGTATACATTTAAAGCGAAACGTAGGCAAAAATTATGTTTATCAACATCATAAAGAACGAGAATGGCGACTCAGAAAAACTGGCAAAATGAGAAGCATTTTGTTCCCTTTTGCGTTTTCTCGTTTATTTTATTCCATTTCTGATTATATTTTGCCGTTTCGGAGCATCAATAAAGGGAAACGTAAAAAGGTATGTGTACTACGTGCAGAAATCAAATAGAAATTAGAATATGCGAGTAGAGAAAAAGATTTTTTTTCTTCTATATTTTGATTCGAAGAAAAAGGAGAGGGCGACCTACGACAAAAGTTTTGCCATCACGCCAAGATATTAGCTGGAACCGGCAGACATTTTATTTTTAGGTTTTTCTTATTGAAATGTCTGGTGTTTATTAAAAAAGGAGTTAATGGGGACGCCTCGTCGTAAAACAAAGTAAAAAAAAATTAAATTCAAAGGATCGAAAATTCTTATCGAAAGTTATTATTGAAACTTGAATAAAATCAATTTTTAGTTCGTATTTACTATTTATTATTCATTGAAATTTGAAGCTTCATAAATTTGACATGAAGGCAAAAAATTTTGCATTTCATTCACGATTGTTATTATTTTGATAAACTTTTGTTATTATTCTGCCATTTTCTGCAGATCGGTAACTGCATTCATTTTCCTATTTTTATCCGTTATTTATTTAACTCATCAACATGTTGAATCACTGCTACATGGCTCGGTGTTAATGGAGGAGCAATCACAGAACAAGTGAAAATATAATTTTTGGCGAATAAAATTTATTATACTTAGAAGCGTTTTGTTTGTAATAATTATTTTTAGAGCAGCATTTATTTGTGTACAAACACTCGTTCTGCCAGACGGTTATATTGAGGTAATGACTTCGGGAAAGAAACGGAAACACAAGACATGTAGGTAAAGACTGCCTCAAAACTTTTTTGTGTTTATTTTATTTATTTCGTGCTAAAAAATTTTTGAGTGAGTATAACGAGGGGGGTACCTATAGTAATAAAATAAAATATTTTTACTCTCAGTCATATAAATAAATTGGGAAAAACATTTTATTTTGTGTGCTCCTTTGCCATGGCGTGGCGAATGGCTCAAAACTTTATGCGCGGGAGGAAAAATTAAGTATTTTCAAGTGGAAATTCACTCCCTTTTGCCTTTTTCTGTGTAACAACGAACTTTTTAGCATTTATAATTTTTCCCTTTTCCAATATTGCGCCCATTCACTGTGGGTAAAAGGAGCAGCTAGCACACGCAAACAAATACACACAGAGTTTTTCCGTTTTACGCCACAATTTGACACACAAACCTTTAACACAAACTGAAATATTTTATTATTATATTATATTATACTTTAAAATGTTTTTAAGTACGGGTTAAAAATTCATTTTTAATTATAGAAAAAAGGCAAAGAGTTTCTGTGTTTTTTTCCGAGAAACGCTTTTTAACTATTTCGTGCTTTTAATTTTTTACTATGGCTTTTACTTTGACGAAAAGAGAAAAATAAATAAATAAATAATTATGGTGTGTGAGTGACATTTTGAAACAAATTATATTCAATCTTAAAGTCCTGTTTGAAAAATTCGTAATAACTTGCACGAAATTTAAATTAAAAAGATTTTTTGATAATTCCAGGATACGAGGCTCCCGCATTTTGCCACCACCGTCCAATATAACCAACATCTTCATCATAAAATAAGCTAAATTCTCGTTTTTTTATGTATATGATATTCCTTTTTTTATTGCTCAACATATTTTTTTTCTTTTTTTTTTTTAAATAATAAATATAAAAAAAGGAAGAAAAAAGAATAACAGAAAACGTTTCCAATCATATTGTATTTGTTTTGCTCGCATCACAAATATATACACTACAATTTTCCTTTTTCTTTGTATGTTTTCGAGTGTGCGAGTTTTTCAATGTCTTGCACAAGACACAAGCAGAAGAAAGAATTTCCTGCATAAAAATACCCCCAAGCAGCTTTACATGATTCATTTCTATCAATTCTTAAATTGAATATAAACACAGAGAATATCCTTTTTCAATTTTATTGCTCTCATGATGATGAGCTTATCGTAAAAAAAATATTAAAATATAATAGTGAAAGAATAAACTGTCTTGTACTGTACATTGGGATAGGACTGAGATGTCTGTAATTCTTGTACATTTGTATTTCTCAAAAAAAAAAAAAAAAAAAATATAAGGAAAAAGTGTTACTTGGGGTAACTTTTATTTGAATAATATATTAACAATGTTTTACTAGTTATTAAATTACGTTTCTCCAGTCTAGCAAAGTACTTGGCAATTGCTGCTTCAAGTCCGTGTTCAACATTAATAACCACTGTTTCCCTCCTTAATGGTAACTTTTATTTTTTTTTTCGGAAAATACAACATTTGTAGAGGGGGCTCTTCCTATTTTCTGTTTGAGCTTTGTGTTTTTTTGCATGATGACGTACCTCACTTGGTTGGACGTTAAACTTTGTCTGCCAATAATGTTTCTTCTTCGTCTCTTTGTGGAAAAAGGTTCGTGTTTCTTTTGTATATTTATACTCGGACAAAAACATCTCCATCTTTTTTATCCCCAAAGTCGTATATTTGAGGTATAAAATTGCTGGCTACTGAAATTGGAACATTAGCGCATTTTGAGTTTCATGATACTTATCGGGGTTCAATTGCGTGAATAAAAAAAAAGAAAAACACTTTTGAACAATAAAACAGACAGACACGATTTAATGGCTTTATAAAAAATGCATAAAGCTCAACACATGCGTTAATAAAGTTTTAATGGTCAAAAGTCAGCGTGCCACGAAGTATATTTTATTGGTTTATTTTTTAACACTCTCAAATCTGTCGAAACAATTCAATCCAGCAACAACTTTTTATATACCTACCCTTTTTTCTTGCGTACATCAACAACTTCGTAAATCAAAATGATTTGATAAAAATTGGGTTTTGCAGTATTACCATGCAAAATTCATCGGAAAAAAGGCAATAAATAATACAAGTTGTACAAACAAAGTTTTTGATAACCTTTATAGCTAATTTTCATCACACATTTTTCTTTTTTTTCCGAAAGTCGGTCAAATAAATGGGTCTAAATTTAAAAAGGAACTCATCACACGCCAATTTCTTACTCAACAACTGAGAAAGCAACTTCAATCGATTTTCATTTATGTGCTGCCATTTAGAAAGGAAGACAAAAAAAAACACAACATCATCAAAAAAATAAAAAAAAAGAAGAAAGTAAAGAAAAAGAAAACACTGCGAAGGTAAATAAACTAGATTAATAAAAGTTAACTTGTACTTGTATCTAAAAAAAGAGACAGAAGAGGAAACGACTTGATGGACATACAACTAAAATAAAGTTCAAGTAAACATCCAATGTGTAATATAGGAAGAGTAGAAAAACCAAACTAAAACAAACAAAAATCATGACAAGTGGAAAAATGATGGGAAAACAATTTGTAGGTGCGGCAAAAGTTTTTTTTTATTATTATAACAACGTTAGTCAATCGTCGGTCGTTGAAATGTGTCGTTTAGCTGCAATCTCAATGATAAGAAATTCCTCACTTACTGCCGTAAAAACAATAGAGATGACATAAAAATTTATATTATCTTTTTGTCACATCACTCAAACCGGTTACGATATACATAAGGACATTTCCTTAGTTTTTCTGCCTGTTCAGTGGAAATACGGTCCGTATAAAACGAATATAGCACATGACCATTTCCGACATAAGATATCAAACGAAGACGAGGAATGTTTAGACGAAGTTGTCAACAAATAAAAACACTTTCATCGTTGTTGTATCAATAAGGGATCGTTTCGTTCGTTTTCTTTTATTGCCATTATATTTATGGACTCTCTCTCTTTGATGTTCAGTGCTGTGGTTTTCCCCTTCTGGATGTTGAAGGTCCAAAAAATTTGCAAAAACTTTTCTTTAAAAAACCACCAAACTCCAAAAGGGGTGCCTCGACTACATTTTGTACGCTTTTTCTCGTATCTGCGATATCGCATGCCATTTTTTTCTTGCTTCTCGTCGTCTCGCTGACAAACATGCACACAAAAGCATTTGAAGGGTAATTTATTTAGATGATAAAGATCTATGAATTACAACAAAACATGGTTTACATTTTGTTCGAACGATGACTGCTCAAAGACGCACGACACAACAAGAAAAAAATCACATAATTTTTTGATTTTATTTTTATGGCACATTTGTATACTACACACATAATACGAGGGGAAGTGTATCGTTAGAATGAAGAGGACAATAAAAAATTATTTGACGCCTTCCGCTTAATTTTTGTCAGTTATTCGATCACACTTTTGCTCTGATGGCGGCTGAGGCACACACAAAAGGAGACATAAAAATTTTCCTTATCTTTCGTCTTGATTTTTCCTGTGTGTTGGAAATATCGGAAAAATGTGTACAAACATTATCACCAAAACACAGTCAAATAATGACTGTCGTCGATTGTCGCAGTTTTAAACAATAACCGAGATGGTAGAAAGAAGGAAAGGCAGAGGAAACGGAAGACAAGCTAAATAAAATACTTATTTGACATTTTCTATTATTTTATTTTTATATTGTTTGAAGACAAAGAAAAAGTAGAAAAATAGAATGAAGGATGAAAAATAATTATTTCATCTCTGATCGATTCGCTCTAACGAGAAATCACTTTCTCAAGTAATAGAGACGGTCCAAGCCGACACTTGGGTAATAGCGGCCGTACAATGGTTCGTAGCTGTAGGCATATGGGGTGGCATATCTGTAGTATGCGGGATCGGCATAGTAGGATCTTCCATAGTAGGTGACAGGGTAGCCATAACGGGCATATCCGTAAGAACGACCAAGTCCAACATAAACAGTCTCGTCCGTTTTCAAATCCTCCTTGTTCTCAGTGGTGGTGGTGGCGGCAGCAGCAACAGCCAAGAAAGCAAAGACAACGACAACGAACAACTGTAAATAAAACATTGAGGAGAAAAGTTTGGTTGGAAATTTGAAAACTTACTTTGGTCATTTTGATTGATTTGGTTGTTTTAGTTCTTTTTTGTTTTGTTTTACTGATTGTTCCTCCTTGAGAGCAAGTGGATGACTATGCTTCTTACTGTTTTTTCAAGCATATTTATACGAATTAATGGATGGTGTGAAATACGTAATTCAAGTTATTGTCAAATGATATCGTCACCATTCGATCCAGATGCAATTCCGGCAACTAGTTTAACAATCAATCGGTCGTTCTCTAGGTCAAATCAAAACTAGTTTAATTGTGCCTTCGGTCATTGTTGTCTAGAACTATTTTAGAAATAATTTGACAACATTGATCTAGAATAAAAAAAATAGATAATAAATTAATATTTTACTAAAATTGAAACCCTAAATGAAAGTCAGCAATATTGTTCGATACCCCTTTTTATAATTCAAAGAACGAGTGGAGTAAAAATAAAGTTTTCTAAATTAAATATGACCAAAATTATAAATGTTTAATAAAATTGTTGTTCCTTAAACTGAATTTTCCTGAAAAAAAAATTAAAATAATTTTTTTAAAAATTTTCTAATTTTTTTTGTTTTATTGTTTAAATATTTTTTAAATGTCATAATTTTTTAAAAAATATTCAATTTAATTAAATGATTAAAAAGTGTTAAAAAATAAATTTTCTTTTACTATACTTTTAGGTGAGTCATCTAACAAAGGATCATAACAAAGGAGTATCAAAAGATGTAATCTCTCACAACAAACATTTGCAGGTTTGATTTATTGGAAAGAAATACATTCAATGAATTTTACACCGAAAACAATAGTCATTTGATGCCATGCGTATTATTGCACTCCTAAATTGAATAATAAATGGAGTCAAAAACTTGCTTTTAATAGTCGAAAATCGATTGTCCTAAAAAGTCTTTGTCATCATACGCAGCCCTCTTTCTTTGTATTTAAAATTTTGAAATTACCACTAAAGTAATTCCGATAGAACAGCACTCGCAAAATTGTATTGCAAAAGCCAACTCTGTTGCTGCTGTTATTTTTTTTCAATATAATAATCATAATAGTAGAAGGAATGCAGCATAAAATAATTAAACGCTCAAAGCACACATCGATAACACACATTCCGTGCCTTATTTTTGTTTTTCCCAGAGACTTGTTATCATCGCTATTGTGTATGAAGAAGCACTTGGCAAACAACGTTCAATAATATCGGTCGCCGTCGTCGTCTGTAGTTAATGAGCGTGTAGCGTGAGCGTGCATTCGAAACAAAAGTGGAGACCTTCTGCATGTTTGTCGAAGAAATGTATAATATGAAACAATATTTTTGCAATTGCTTGAAATCTGTTCTAATATAATTGTAGTGTGTTGCAACAATGTTGTTATTTTATATAGATTTTTAGTGAATGAAAGAGAGATTCAATTTGGTGTACCTTAAATGCAGTATTTTCATTATAATCTACCGAGGTCTCTATAATATGAAATATCAATAAACAAACTCTCATGCCGATGCAGAAGAAGAAAATGCATCATAATCGATACCGACAATAAATAAATTTTCATTAAGTTTTGTGTATATTTGCTCAAATTGTTGTGGCATTGTCTCGCCTTGTAAGAAGAGAACATTTTCGAAATTTCGTCTTGAACAGCCAACTGAATTGCAGATTTGCACAAAAGGTTGATGTTTAATCTCGTTCAACAGAGTTCTTTCTCTCAATTTATTTTAAATATTTGTTTAACTTTTTCTTTTATATCTCCTAAATTATCTTTTCTCTATTTTCCTTTTTTGTGCATTGCACACATACTTAGGTTGTGTGCTTTGCTCATGCGAGTGAATGAGTGTGTGCTCTGCATTTCCGATCCATTCTTTTCGGCACACGTTCCTCGGATACCGAATGCAGACAATGGACGCTTGGGAAAAGTTATTGTTGTTAGATAATTTAATTTTGCCAGATTTCCTTTAAGAAAATTGAAGAATTAAGGAATTTCCAAGGAAATTGTTCTGTCTTGCAATTTTTGATATATCGATGCAATATGGCTCTACTTTCTTAAATGAATTGCTTTCATCTCAGGATATGGTTGGAATACGAAAACTGATTTGTGTAACTTTTTTTTTTGTTTAATTTGGAAATATTTAAAGAAAAATTAGTTACAGTTCCTTGAGAAAACAAAGAGATGTTTTGTTATTTTGAGCTATTTTCATCACATTGGTTTCATAGTTCCTAATTCCTTTTGAGGAAATCAAGTGATCTCAAACTTTCGATTGCAAATGTGGTCTCTATCGGATTATTGGATCAGTTCATGCACAAAATTAGTTTACTTGGATTTTCTTGCACAATGTTGCTCCTTTGTCTAAACGAGACATCTCCAACCGGTTTAACTAGACAAGTCATTACTATCTATTTTATTATTGTTATTTGTTTATATTCAAGTCGTGCAATTAATTTATCTAGAACTTTTCTTGTTCGTTATATTTTTATTCTATCTTCCTTCTTCTTCTTTGTTTGCTCTTTTGCGTTGCACATAAATGCATGCACCACACCCAGTATCTAGTTACTGCAGTGATAACAAGACGAAGAAGACCTGTTTTGTACATTTAATGCCAACTTCTTGCCTTTGTTTACGACGCTTCTTCTTCTTCTTCTCTGCTAAATTAGTAGAACGACTCCCATTCGCTTTTAGGATAAAAATAGAACTCGAGTGGTATATAAAGACAAGGACAATTAGCTATTTGTATCAGTATCCGCTTAGCGATCCAGTAAAACACAAGTGTTACAAAACAAAAACCCCTTACAACCTTCAAGATGATGAAAGTAAGTGTTTCTTCATTTTTCCAAATACTTGTGGGAGACCTAAAGCATTATTTTTTTTAGTTCGTAGTCCTTGCATTGGCCCTCGTCGCTGCTGCCCAAGCCGACCTTAAGGCTGAAGAAACCACTTACTTGAATTATGGCTTGCCATTGCCATATGCCTACCAATATTATGAGCCATTGCTTCAACCAACTGTCCGTTACATCCAACCAACCACCTACATTCGCCCCGCCATTCCACTCAGTGTCAATACTCGCATTTTGGGTACTGATGCCGCTGGTCGTACCTACGATGTCCAAGATCGCGCAATTTTGTTGGCCAAAAAGTAAATCACTCTGACACGAAATCCGTTGAATAAAAGAAAACTTTTCGGAAATTATTTATTTCTTTTTAATTTTTTACCACCTTTTGTTGGGTTTTTAGTACTTACTTAGACTTTTTTTCGAAAATGTTTTTTTGGGTTTTTTAAAAATATTTTTGAAGCTCTTAATGTTGTAGCTTTGATAAATTAGCTCTTCTGAATTTGAATACTTAATACTATCCCGCGAAATTTACCGCGATCCATTTTAAAATTATAAATTTAATTTAACGAAAAATTAAGAACAAAATTGTCAATAATTATTTTATCTTCGCTTCTCTTTGGCATATATGCAGATTATCTAGTTTCTGTGCAACGTTAAATGTTAAAGGAAGACCTGTTTTTTGCATTTTATTTCAATTTTATTCTTTTTAGTACTATTGTCCTGTTGCTTCGTTGCTTTACTAGAAACGCAAACTATGCCTTTCACTTTTTAGAAAATATAGCACTGGAATAGTATATAAGGGCAAGAATGACTTTTTTCATTTATCAGTTTTTGTTCAGAACTTCATTAAAGCGCAAGTGCTGAAGAAAGATGATGAGAGTAAGATTGTCTTGAACAACTATTTTTTATGAAAATATTTGATGCAAAACTTTCTTAGTGTTTGTCTTTGCTTTTTATCATATTGTTTTTTGCATACCACTTAATTTACGATCATATCGATCAGTTTGACTGGCTTTTCTTTTGTAATATCATAACTTCGAAAGTTTCTATTTGAATTTAACTGAAAAAAATTATTAAAATTATAAAAATTATTAATAATCAAAACTTGAGGTTTTTAAAAGGAAAAAATTGTGATAAAATATCAATTTTTGCCAGATAAAAAAATAGTAGTGTAGAAAAAAAAAAGAAAGTTGCTTGTCAAATATTTTACAATCGATTTTTCTTTTCTTTTACAAGTAAAAAGGCTCAAAAATCGTCTGCGAGTTTTGTAGTTTAAAATTTTCAGTCTTAACAGAATAAAGAGCTAAATATAGCAACCTTTTTTTGAGAACTACAATATTAGAAGTTATTTCTTACATATTTTAATTTTTTGGTAGATGTCCAAGATATTTAGTCATCACATCATCGTGATACAGAATCCGTGAATAAAAAATGGAATTTTCATAAACTAGTTTTAAACGTCTCCAACCGAAAAAGTCTTCATTAATTTTTAGCATGGCAAGTTTTAGGAGCAGCCCCGAACACTGTCATGTCAGTCAATTTCAATCAAGACAACTTTTCTGTGCAAAAACGAAGGAAGGAAATAAATATTTCACGAAACGCATTAGCAGCAGAGTGTGTTTAAGAAGAAGAAGAAAAACTTCAAAAAGTTTTGTGTGAGTGATCGTCATCATCATCGTCATGTGTGTGGGTATGCCTTTTCATGCTGCTCCACTTTTGCTCTTCTACACACAGACTCACGTCAATATTTTCCATCATTTTAAACAAGAATTATTTTATAAATACCTCAAGTGTGCCTCAAGCTCTCTAACGAGGAGAAGGTAATTTTATGAATATATCACATCACACTCCGAAGGTATGAAGCAACTTCTGAGCTTTTTTCGTGTGTGTCTACACAGAAAACCATTATGTAGACACAATTTTAATAAACCATCAGTCATGTGGGAGAACGTATATCTATGCCGATGTGTGTGTTTGTACAAGGTAGGCAAATAATTATAATCTTTTGATATCCCTAAACAAGAAGAAGAAGAATGAATATGAATTGGAAATGTTGCTCGTACCGAAGACGAGAGAGATGGAGAGTCGGTAGAAAACTTATTAAACTTTTGTAAGAGTGCTATTAATCATTAAAACCTATTATTACTATCTTGTTTTTGAATATTTCTCCTGTCAAGATACCTTTCGATATCTGTAGCTATAAGTGGAGACTCAATGTGTACGATTAGAAAACAAAGAACAAAGCTTTTAATAAGTTTGGCGAAAAGATTATAGCTAGATAAATGTCAGACAGACGGGGCTTATCAGGAAAAAGATTTAATATTCTAAAAAAAAATAATAAGGTCGTTCCAAATTTATTTTGAATTTTTCGTCTCAATTTTTTTTTGTCCAAAGAGGGACGAAATAAACATAAATTTTGAAATACTTTTCATATAAAATGGCTAAATTTAAACAATTTTTGACCGATATTTTCTTTGTGTTAATTTAAAGGTGAAATTTTATAAAATTTGCAATTTGGATCAATAATCAATAAGTAGAGAACACATTTAGAGTCGCCTAAGAGAAAAATAAAATAATTACTTGAACATTCATGTAGGCAGATGAGAATCAATTTTAAGTCGGGCAAATCAATAACATTTTATTATTTTGCAGAAAAGCTCATGTCTAGACAGTCATTATATTAATCCAACATTTTCAGTATTTATAAGGAAAATTTTATAAGGATATTTCTGTAATACCTTGAAAGAAATGGAATTATTGATACCACATTATACTTATGGAATTTAAGTCAATTTGAGACAATAGATTGAGCGTTCAGGGGACAGCAAATATTTTCGTTAAATTGATTTGGTCAGTCAAGCAAAGAAGGATATCGGATGACCAAGGAGTAAATTTCCTAAGAAAACATTCTTGCATGATGAGGAAATTCAATCACTGCAAAAGAAAGGTGTAAATTGGGGACAAGTTTGTATATTGATGATGTAACTCCGTAGCATTCTCATTATCTCCGTACCATTTTTGATATGTTTGATGGAAAAAAAAGAATGGGTACATGTCAAGTAAAAGTTATTTTGCTCGAAAATCCCTCTAAGAAAGATGACAAGAAGATTTGCGAGATGAGATGATATTCTCGATAAAAAGGTTTTTCGACTTCATAAATACTAGATGTTTATATATTTATGAATAACAACAACAACCAGCGCGCCACCGAACATATCGAAGGATTCAACTTTCATATTCATAAGGAATGTGAATGAATATTACCTTCGCATTGAATGACACATAAACGCACAAACAAGTGCTCAACAAAAGGACGAGAGAGCTGTCACTTTATCGATCTCTTGATAAGATATAAAGTTTACGGTTATTATTATTATTTATTATGTATGTGTATATTTCTCATTCCGCAACGCAACAAAAAAAAAAGATATCTTCGGATCAGTTCTTTGTAAAATGGTGCTAAAGTAAACACCTTTTTATAAACAAACACACGCAGACACTCTCGAGAAAAACAAGGGATTTCTACCCGATACTGGATGGATTCATCCTATATTTATGTTATGTTTACCTTTTCATTTTTTGCCCACACCCCAACAAACCCAGACTCTGTGTGTATTATGGAAAATCAAATGAGTAAAAGGCAAAAATTTTAATATAATAATAATAATAAAACACACAGGACACGTATAAAACTTTTGATTTAATTAAAACCAATCATGTGTAATGTTTTCATCGTAAAGTGTGTGGTTTTGGGTCGTCAAATTCATTTCACTTATCCCCAAAAATCATATTTATTCAATTTTCGAATTTTAATCAATTTTTTGTATTTTGGTATTAATTTACGTGGGAGCGGAAACACAATTGTCGGAGAAGGGAACAACTTCTATTTATATTTCGGTCGAGTAAGCAAATTTTAAAATAAAATATTTTAGTTGTTCGATACAAAATAATAATTTTTCATTGCCAGAGTTGAATGAAATGCGGATTTAATGAAGAAACAAAAGGACCGAAGTGGATTAATGATGTAATATCTGCTAAGTCTCAAGTCATTATCAATTGGTTACGGGGGAAATTTTTTATTTGCTATGTTCGAAGACAGATGATGACACAGTCGTAAAAATGGGTAAGAGGGTCGATGTAACGAAAAATGGTATAATAAATGCAATTATGTCATAAATTTTATGCGTGAAGTGTCTCTTTGTGAGAGGGGTGCTAAAAAGTGCAGAAAAATGATGAAGATAAATGGCACAATTTAACAATAACAGAACGAGATCAGATGTAGTTGTTAATTTCATTACAAATCGAAATATGAGTCGTCATTTTTTTTGGAAATACAAAAAAACACATTAAAATTTCGGAAAATAAAATTATCATAACGTCACCTTAGTAATAAAATAATCCAGTGCGGTGATCCTATAATCCTCCTACGCCATTAGTGGCAACGCATGAGAAAAACCACCACCGAAGAAAATGAACCAAAACCCATCAGGGCAATTATAAGCGATGATGTATAACGAGCGCATATCAAATTGGATGAGTTTCTGCCTGCAATATTATTATTATTATCTTTATTAACTGTAAGCATCTGGCTTTTCACTTTCCTTGCCCGCGGTACCGTACGGTTCTCGGAAAAAGCAACGTACCGTCAATATGATTCGCAATTCTCCCAAAGGAATCGATGATTATTGTAGGGTGCATATGATTTTCCATTATCAAACGCTTTTCCTAAATATTACCTACATAATATACAACGCGTTTAATGTTTGTTCTAATGTATTTGAAGAGGTTTGGAATTATCGATGCATGCAGCAGAGAGTATTGCGAATGGAAGATAAACGTCGCGTCGCGTTGGCAGAGATGAAAAGAGGGATGTTTTCGTGTCCCACCCTCACAAAGTAAGACGTAGAATAATATTATTTTATAATATATTAATGCCCGGGGGCGATGAAATGTGTGGAAAAGTGGTCAATCAATAAAAATAATGAAATTATAATGTGCGTATGAATTTTAAAATAGAACGTTTTGTCGTCGAGCCTCGCAGCGAAATGTCTGAATTGCAAATATTAGAGATTAAGGTCGTTCCAAATGAAAATGTTATGCTCAAAAATTTTGAAAAGGACAAAATAAAAGAATCTTTTAAATAGTGATTTCAGTAGAGAATTACTTGAATAAATTTTTATTTAATATATGTATTATATTCTAAAAAAAAATTAAATACCAAAGTTTAAAAAAAATAGAACAAAAACTATGTTTATTTTTTAGAAAAAAATATTTTTAAAAGATTTTTATGAAAAATTTAGAAAAAAATAAAATCAATTATCTTATTTTAAGAAAATTCATAAAAAAGATCAGAAAAAACAAAAATCTTTAGTTTTGATGATTTTTAAAACACTTTTTATGAAATTTTTTTCCCGATTGATTTATGAATTCTTCGTGAGACTTTATTTTTGTATTCCACTTGGAGCGGCCTATACAAATTTAACTAAGAAAACAAAGGGTGCATCTTATGTAAAAGTTAGGAACCCTTATGTAATTTGCTTGAACGCAGTGACTGAAACATTTTGGACAGCATTTTATATACTAAAATAACGCTCATTTTTATCTGTAATCTTTCTTCACCGACAAAAGTTTACTCACCGAGCAATGACTCACCCACGTCTTAACTGTTCCATCCACTTATTTTTGATTTAAATTTAAACGACAAAAAAAAAGTTACGACTAAACAACAACCTGTAACATTTTTAACGTTGTTGTGCACCTTTTTTTGTGTACATTTTGAAATGTGAAAAAGAAGCCAGAGAAGATTCACTTGAGTAATTTTCCCTTCATTATAAAAATGAAATCAACGTCTTCTGTGTTGTTCAACTGTAATCCAGAAGACATAAACTAAACATATCAAAGATATAGCTACTACACATGTACACTCCATTTTAATGAATTGTGGGAATTTGATCTATAATTGAGTTCATTTTTCCCTGGGTTTTGTTGTCTTTTTGTTCAAAAATTGTTTCTTTCCATTATGCTACTATTACTGCACACACAAACCGTCTTAATATTATATCAAGTGTTTTTAAAATAATAATGGTAATAAAATAAAAATAAAAAGAAAATATATAGTGTATGTTTACTTTATAATAGACTCTCGACGTAAATATGTGCAAGATAATGGCAAGATAGTTTTAATATGTATAATGAATAAAGACAATGCGTTTAACAACAGATGTGAGGGATTCTCAGGAAGTTGAAAATTAATACAGTCTCATGCACAGACACACGAATGTCGGCCGTACACACAAGCCATTTTGCAAATAATAATCGGATATTCTCTGAGGTAAAATTTTTTCGTTTAAAATTATGCGGTACAGCCACAAAAAAAAAATAAAGCAAAAGAAAAGGAAAGAAAATTTGTTAACCATGACGGATTTTTAATTATTACAGTCGTTGTTGAAAAGCTTTTGTACGAATTTTTAACTCGAAAATTGTAGTTTTTTTCCTCTCGTGTATCATTTTGGACTTTTAAATGTTAAATTACTTTCGGGGATACCCTAGACTACTTGATTACGTTATATTACGTGCAGATGCTAAAATCATATATAATTAAAGTGCTAATTTCATTGAAATACATACACGACGACCGACTATGCGATGGAAATAATAATAAAAAGTCAGGTAAAATTAAAATCAACGAGTTTTCTTTTTTTTCATGAAAAAAAATTAAAACTTTTATTGTAGAAGCGTGTTTGTTGCTTTTTTTCTATTGAATGAGAACCGAGAATCTGCTTGAGAGCTGAAAAACTCGCTGTTTTTGTGTTTAAACAATATTAAGCACATTTGATAGAATAAGTGCTCTCATATAATGAATGAACTGCAATGAGCTCGAAAAAAAAGTACGAATGTAACAAAAAAAAGTCCACATTTTCATCTATTATACACTTCCATGAGCATCACGTATTTTGTTTTATTAGCTACCTTCTGCTACATCAACCATCTACCTCATTCGTCAGATTGACCTAACATTTTTTTTTGTCGTCCTCTGACTCTCATTCCTACTCATTATGTGAACAATGTGAACATCCTTCCCTTCTTGTCCGATTTTATTTTTTTGTTAGACTCTGATAACTTTTTATTCTATTCCGCCGCTTTATGAACTTCACATACGAGAAATTAGAGCTCGCCGCTAGACAGAATATCTAGCCACCAACATAATTGTCATGTACATTTATTTTTATTGTTATTATTAAACATCATATTATGGGCTTAATGATTGTTGTACAGTATTTTTTGCTGCTGCTGCCTGTCGATGCTGATGTAACTGTAACTGACTGTTGTGCTCTGTTATCGTGACCTTATATGCGTTGTGTGTGGTGACCTGTATTAGACAAGATTATACGGACCATCGTTAACTAAACAATATAAATAGTATACCCTCATAAGCATAAATATAATGATATGGGTGGATGGGATGTGTGATAGAACAAGAGTCGTGGCATCACATCCTTTGTATTTTACGGATGCGAGCACGATGAAAGGCAAAAAAGAAATGATCTCACGTACGACTGTAACAAACATGACAATAAAAATGTCTGGTGTGCAAACAAATGTTGAGGCAAAGGACATCCTAGGTGCCATTTTTGTGACTTTAGCGCATTTTCAGTCTTAAGGTGGCAATTTTCCTATTTAAAAATGTTTTAAATTTAGTTTTTTTTTTTTCAATAATTTTATTTTAATTATTTTTTTTTTTAGAAAAAAATATTTTTAGTTTTCCATAACTCACCGCTTGAGGACAAGCAAGAAACGACAATCATTCGGACGAAAGCTTAATTTTCACTTAATCAAAAAACAGGAAAGGCCGAGAAAGACAAACAATTCAAACAGAGAGATATGACAAGACAGGATATAAAAGTCAGTCAATTAATGGAGTTGTCATACAGTTAAACATGTTTATTTTTATCATTTGTATATTATTAACGTAATTATTACTGTGTTGTTATGTGGCTGTTGCTTTGTTTTTATAGCCAGTTATATCACAAACAAATTAGTGACCGTATAAATTTGTCGTATTTTCGGTCGTAAACGTATTTGTACGACCCTGTGTACTGTGAGAAGTGACCACCCGCCCCTAGGATGATGATAGTGCATCTTAATGATTGATTATACCTAATGATAGTTGCTGCATTGCTTCTTTCGTGTATCGCCCGGAACGAAATTTCCCTCACAATCGCTGTAAAAACAATACTGCTACGAGATAAGAGAAACAACATCTTATATGGGGTGGTAGATCGAAGCGCAGAGATATCTTAAATGAAAACAGCAACATAATAATAATAAAATAAATGAACGTAATTCCGCAACAATTTTGCCCTTTAACTAAATAAAGTGGGCATAAAATCTTCGAGAAAAATGTACCTACAGAGGAAAAAAGGAAAACTACGAAATTTAATTTAAAAGATCTCTTCCGGATGATTCCTGAAACACACACACACATCAAAATTGATACCAATTTAACTGGAACTCGAACTCGTGGTACATGATGAACATAAATAAATTTTCGTTTTGTTTCATTTGATACATTGAAGCCACGCCGAGCGAGAAAGAGAGACGAGCGCCAGAAAACGTACGAAACTTTGCAATCAAACTCTGTGTACAACACACACAAAATTTAACAACATCACTTAAGGGTTATCTGCGCTGCATGCATAGCATGTACGATTTTTGTTATAAATCTGCAGAATATTGTAACTGGATGCACCAGCCAAATTTTAGTGCTTTTTCAGACATAAAAGTGTGCAACAACAAAATGTCGGTGGCGGCGTGTGCCTTCATAAGTTGATTGGAAGCAAAATGCACTCAAGTGCATTATAAATGATCGTCTTTGTAATTTTTGTTGTTATTTATGGTATTTGCGAAACAACCAAGCAGCAAATTTTCTTGCAATTTCGAGTCTGTCTGTGAATTGTTATGGCAAAACTACAAATAATGCGCTCCCACAGCAACGTACATACACTTGGATCTTTGGAAAACTTTTTATTATTTATAGAGACAGCTTGTACTTAAAGAATGAGAGTAAATAAATATAGAAAACTGTCGTCTTTTTCGTAAATGGAATATAAAATAGATTGAAAAATGAATAAATGACCACAAATTTATGTTTGAACTCGTTTCTTTTGTTATTTTTTGCCATTATATTTGTTGCAGTGGTGTAAATAAATCTACGTAAGACGTTCAGTCGATAGTAACTCTGTCTTGAGTTATCGATTACACCATCCAACAAATTTCTCTGATTGTTTTAACTATTTTAGAACCTATTGGAAATGATAGAGAACTAGAAAAATCAACGCGTATTTGACTTAGGGTTTGTCTAATGATTAAAGTTAAAATTAAATTAATTAAAATAAAAATGATTTAAATTTTTAATAATTATTTTTTGTAAAAAATTAGAAGTCTTTAAAAAAAATATTTTTTAAAAATTAATTGAATGGCTTTGCTTTAAACCTTAATATTTACAACAATGATTAAAGTATTTAAAAATTATTTTTATTATAATTATTTTAACTTGTTAAAAATCATTGAAATAACAATTTTTCAAAAATTCATAAAAAAATTCGACGTGAAAAATTCCAAATATTTTTCCAAATATTTCCAATTGATTCCTAAGTTGTTAAGGCATGTCGGAAAGTTTGTTGGAAGGTGTTATTGGAGCAAATTTTAAGATTGAAAAATGTTCCTTGTAGAAATTTAAAAGTTTCTAACTCTGTTTTACGATAAACTTTGCATTTTTCGTAATTAATCTCCTTAAATCTTTCCCCATCTACTTTGCTTGTTTACCCCTTTTGCTCGGTAAACATATAAATATACAACAAGCTGATCTCCGTCTTACTCGTGTTTTGCGCGACGTCACTTGCATTGTCTTATTCCTCTATTAATTTTAAATAACGATGATACATCAACATATAATATTAATATTAAAATGCCGCGCGTATGTTTATGCCACGCCGCCGCCGCCATCACACATGCTTTTATGAAGATAATTACGGAAGTCACCTATCTTTTCCACATTATATGCATTGTTGTATGATGATATTACCGTTGTTGCTCTTGGACTATTTCTTATATGAATCAAGCATGCTATATAATAAATTTTCTTTTCTAAACATACATCGGTTATTTTATTACATTAGATGATGTGGGTATATCTGCTACTTGTGCGACACACTCAAACACAGAACAAAATAACAACAACAACAACAAACTTAATATAAAATATAAAAATATAAGATTATGTTCATGATAAGCATTTTTCTTGAGATACACTCATGTACAAGAATGTAACATTGCGATATATTTCATGTGAAGTTTTCTTTTTCCATTTATTTTTTTTTTTTGTTTTTCAGTTATTTTACTTATTTTTCACATGTATGCACTGCACTTCTACGACGATGACGAAACAATTTTTTTCCTACATTCGTAATATTAAAGAAAAATAATAAAAATATTGTAGGAATGAAAGTAGTTCAAACTAATTTAAAAAGACAGAAAGATTCGTAAAAAATTATGCGATCAATAATTTCATTTTATACAGAGTGAAGAATTTAAAATTCAAATTAATGTGCACCTTGATAAATGATACTAACTTACAAATGTTACATTGTATGATGTTATTGCTGCCTACATACCTATATATTCATGCAGAATACGAAAACAGGTATTTTGTCATCAAAATTACATTATTTTACTCATGCAAGGTTTGCGAATTCACGTCGCACAAACAAGGAATTTGCCTAATTACGCCAAAAAAAGTTTTATCGCAGCGCTCTACTTTTGCTCGCTGTACGATTGCGATAAATTTTTTGATATAAATCGAAACCTTTCTCTTGATAAACATAAAAATTCATATATATATAAAGAATAATACAACAACAACAGTCGTAAAAAATATCCGAAAAATATAGATTTTAAGAGTACACCTCTAGCAACTTTTTATGAATATTAACGAAAACGCTTTTTATTTAACTCTTAACTAATAAACAAAATATTAGCATAATTTAAATGACGAGAATACGTTATTTTGGTTTAACATATTTTTTTGACTTAATTATAATGGTATAAATTAGAGAAAAAGTTCGTTGACACAACATCTTTTCTAAATCGTATTAAAAGTATTTTATTTTTTCTAAACATGTTTGTATCGAGTCACAAATAAAATCAGAGGCAAGGCAGAAAAAATGAGAGCACACAAGAGGGGTCATTATTTAAAACGAAAATATGTGTAATATTTTATGTTTGTAATCCTCTGCAGTAAACATATTTAGTAAGAAGCTTAAAAAAAATTATAAGAACGCAAAATTATCCGTGTTAGAAAAGATGTAACATGGTGAACGTTGGTAATGCCCACTCAGGCAGAATTAATAAATATTATTGACAAATTTTTATACAAGAACATTTTATGAATAATTGGGGAAACGAGCATTTGATCGGATTTGTCCGGCGGATGTGAAACGTTTAACGACGATTTGTCTCTGGCTCATCTCTCGTCGCAATTTTTTTTTTGTATGTGCACCGAGACATCATCATAAAGTTACAGATTTTTTCTTCTTTTTTATATTCATTCGACTCTCGTATAAATTTAACAAATTCTAGTGACGTGGTGTGTCTCGGTCGTCATATTAATCAGTTTTGTAAGTGTTTGGCAGAATCGTGGTAGGCTAGAGAAAAAAAAAGAAATATAATGAAAGACAGAAAAATGAGAGAAATATGAGACAACCAATTCAAATGGATATGTGCCTGATAAAAGATTCATGTGTTATTTGCACTACTCCATCATCATGCGAATGCGACGTTATCCTTTCAATATATGACCTAAAACTAAGCCTTTGTTAATGAAAAACAATAATACCGACAGAAATAAGACGCATGTAGTATTTGTCAGATTCAGAGATGGACTTCTGAGAATCCTAGAGGCAGGAGCGGATCTAGAGGGCTCGGAGAAATCTATTAAAAATTACATTTTTGGAAATTGTATGTCATTAATTCACCTTTTCTGGCTTTCTGGATCCGGCTGTCACCTCAGTTGTCATTTCGAATCATAGAAGCATCTGTTTGCCAATTTGATCTTTGGAATGCTATTTCCATCAGTACCTTTTAACGATCCTAGGTATACGAAATCTTCAACAACCTTGTTCTTGGCTTGGTTTGCCAGTTTTGACGACCTTTTCCATTATTTTGCATCATGGATTTTATTTTTCGGCTCGAATATTCGAAGTCCTTAGTACCTAAAAATTAAAATATATTAAAAAATCTTCTTTATAAAAATTTTTTGAAGGTCCTGACATGAACATGCTGATTAACACATTAGAACGGACGGCAAATTGAATCCTTTGTTGGACATCCACGCAACTGCACCTCTGACCACCATCCTTTAGTTATCATCCAGAAGCATTGTGATAACGTGATGGCTGACAGAAAATAAGACAAACACAATATATACGTAGAAATATAAATTATTACACACACTCCTCTTCTCTTTTTGAGAAAATAATGAACAAACCACAGTCAGAATGTTAATGAATTTGTTTTATCTGAAGTGAATAGTAAGTGTGTCTATTTAGGTTTGAAATATGTATAAAATAAAAATGGAATAACAAAAGACGGCTCAAACAACAGGAGAGAGATGCGATAATAAAACAAAACCCATATTCACACGAGAGATAGACGTGTAATTAATTTTCCAACGTTCTTCATTATGGATGCCCAGAATTCCCTTGAAAAACTCTTTTTTTCTGCTCAAACAAATGATCTTGCGAAAGACAATCCTATTCGTTAATCCCTTTATTTTACGTTTTTTTTGTGCGTTTGTTGTTTGAGAATATTTTACACCCAAGCCTTTCGTGTAACCATGCAAAAAATATTTTTGGACACACACATTAAATTTCGAATAACATCTGTTACCAGCTCCGAAACACAAACTTTCATATTTTTCTTTTATAAAAAATTCAAGTCCATCCTGTCAAGCTTCCTATGCTGACGACGACGAACGAGCAAACACAAGAAAAAATATATTAAAAAAAACAAGAAATTCTCTAAAAGCCAACGCAAGTCATACCGATGCATTTAAAGTAGTACGTCAAGCACACATAACCCAACCAAGAATATAATGACATTAAATTTGGTCACATCTCTCTAAAGAGGTAGCGATGTACTCGCACACACAATATAATATAAACAATGAAAAACATGAAGAAATTTAATTGTTTGTCATGCATTTTAATAAGGTACTTTGTCGTTAGTTTTGTTCTAAAAGTTATTTCTTATTATTATTTTAATAGTTGAGCGTACGTACCTACTCAAAAACTAACCAAACATTTTAATTCAAATCATGTACATGTTCTTCATTCAATCGCGTCACCCGAAAATGGTTATTTCATATGAAATGGAAAAACTAAATGACTACATAAAAAATACTATACATGCGTCTAAAATTGAAAAAGTGAAATATTTTAATTGAATAATGCAAATAGTAAATGTTTTGTTTTTTTGTGATTGTAAAATTTTGTAATCAATTTTTTTTTGTTGAAAATTGAATTGTTAAAAGCGAACGAGGTGTCGTGAGTGGCTCGTGCTCTGGTGAATTTCATTCAATTAATCATCCATGCAATATCGTTAGTAGTGCTTTTATGGTCGTGCTTTCACAAGTACTACACCACATTATGTTGTTATTATTATTATATCTCTCAGAGTTTCTAAGCTATTACAGACCAAAAACAACAATATTGATGTGAATTACTAAAAATATATAATTCACTCTCGAGCACGTACCAAAACCATTTTCAATTGACTAGATTTCAGATATACACACAATGTACCTTACTACCGAAGGAACGAACGAGCGAACGAGTGATTACAAACTACAACAATAATAGCAGCAGCAGCCAGCAACAACAATAATAACAAATAAACAATAAAATATTGTACAGTGAAAAAGACTTTATAGCCGCTGTTGTTTGGAGAGTACCAAGGCAATGTGGTAGAATACGCTTACCTTACTTCGTGTTCCTTATGGTAAAGGGCTTTGTTGAAGTAGATCGGTCGAAATGGCAGCGCAATAATGTTGGCGTGTTTTAATCAGATTTAGTTCTGAATTTAGCTCTTTACCTTTTTCTAAATAGTTCCATAAGAGACTGAGCTTCTAAATTTGTTTCGACTTTGAACCATCATACCCGAAATAGACTAATAAATAAGACGACACTTACAAATCAGGGAGAAAAATTACTTTTCATTTTACTTCTGCTTTCCAATTATTTTAATTCTGAAAAAAGAAAAAAAAATGAATTAAAATTTAAAATAAAATAAAATAAAAAATTTCAAAAAAGTAAAACAAGTCAACTCTTTTCCACATTAAAAAAATAATTTATTTGATAGTGTTAACCTTTGATAGTGAATTTAAGATATTTCTATATAAAAAGTTATAATCAAAATAAAATTTATTTTATTTTATTTATCATTATAAATTTTCATAATATTTTACTAATCAAAAATTATTTATAATTATTTTTCAAAAAGGTCACTTATTTTCAAAGTTACTAGTAAAATAAAAACGAATTAAGTAAAAGTATGTAGTCACCCTGCTTCAAATGATTCCTTTATGACTTACTCCAAATATTAGTATTCCTTTGTGGCTTTTGTTAAAAACGTTAACTTGGGTAAAATTACATGACTTTTATATCGTTTGCCTTTTGTATATTGTTTTCCCAAAACAATACAACTCAAAACACTCGAATCATTATTCTTATTATTATTATTATCTATAAACATCGTTCTGTTGTCTTCCATGGCATATGGAGCGAGCACGAATCCACCAAAGACCAGATAAAATACATTTTCTACAGAATCGTGTCAGACTCAATCAGGTAAGTATTGCCACGACTCGACTGTCTACCTACAATTTTTTTTTGTTGTTATTCTCTTCATTTCTCATTTCAATTTTTTTTTCGTGTGTGCCTTGTCGTCTTCGTCTCAACAACACAGCTAATAACATATTAAATATATGAAAGAGGAAAAAAAGCAACATGTTTGGGTTTCTAATGCGTACAGGAACGTGTTTAAAAATAAAATTAAAAAAAA
The DNA here is from genome assembly GCF_036172545.1 of Culicoides brevitarsis. Taxonomy (NCBI): domain Eukaryota; kingdom Metazoa; phylum Arthropoda; class Insecta; order Diptera; family Ceratopogonidae; genus Culicoides; species Culicoides brevitarsis. Next base: position 21,072,496 of record NC_087086.1, on the reverse strand, counting down.
AGCTATCATGCAGTATGCAATACGTGTCCGTCCATAAAATGCACTTGAAGTCTCTCTAATATATGATGATGATGATGTTGATGTTAAAAAGAAGACGACGACAACGAAGAAGGAGAAGAAGAAAAATTAAAAAGAATACAATGAACCGAGAGAAACGACAACAACGATGTTACCATGTATGTCTCGAATGTTGTTTATTTATTATGATGTTTTCTCTTTGCATCCTCGATGGATTTCAATCATTGTGCGGTTACCATCTTCGTAACGCATCTGTGCATTTTACGTACGAAATGCACACAAGAAACCTGCATTTGAACGTTTAAGGTTAAAACTGACCACCTGCCTCTTCTACTTTCGTCGTCGTTGTCGTATTTTCACAAAACGATGTGGATAGGAAGTGAGTCCTCTTTACGTGAGTAAAGACGATTTCAATTCAAAGATAAGCACTTGTCATGCACTCGTCAATGTAACATTCAATTTTCAAGTTTTGTAAATAAATATAATCATAAAATATAGCACATTGAACAACTTTTTTCAATAAAAAACGAAGACATCGTTCCATCTTCTTTCGTCGTTTTCTGACACTTGATTCGATCAATTTTCTAACTTTTTATCGATATGCAATTTCCATGCCCAATTTTCTGGAAGAAATTGAACGAAACGAATACAAAAAAAAACCGAGTAGAAAACTTTACAATATGTTTGCGCTGCTAGTGCGAGATAGAGATATATTGATTGAATAATACGATTCTTCAACATTATTCAACACAACATTTCGCACTTGATTTACTCCCTATAGGTACCTTTTGAACGTCAAAGTGGAAGAATCGATGCAGGAAGAGGGTTACTCATCCGTCCTATCCTTTCGTGAAACGGCAACAGGCGTCTCAAATGTCTGTAAATGCACAGATATGAATGTTTCGTTGTGTAAACCTTAAAATATGCACCCCTTTTAAAGTACAATAAATTCACGCGTAAATTCTTGTACGCACATATGAAGTTATTATTCATCCTGAAAAAATGAAGTCACTTTAAACATTTAACGAGGATACAAAAAAAGGAGGGAAACAGGTTGTTGTTCTTTGTTTATGAATTTCCTCATTTGCATTGGCCGCCTAATCTAGTGAAAGAATGAAATGATAAAGATTAGGCACGTTTCAAGCTTGTTTGACAGAATTTTGTGATTTATCAATGCCGTCAACTTTAATAATTTAAGTCTTTTTACGAGATAAATTTTTTTTTCAAGCTTGGAAAACTGATCGACAGGTGAAAATGTCACCGTGATCGTGATCGCAACGCTTAATCCCACCACACAACTGCGGTGCATCAGAACCGCATTTTTTATTCATCAAATTTGACAGTCCACTAGATTGATTTCGATGAGTCTCGACACAGCCATAATAAATAATAATGTGGTTAGAAATGCTTTGAGCCTGATTTTTGCAATAAAATTGTGTACGTTGTTATCAAATTGACATAAAAACGTTGCATATCCTGTTTTGATAGTCGTCATAGGTAAATTTATTTTATAAAATGATGTATTTTTGCTCTCGAAAAAAATAAGAAGAAAAAAAAAGAGAATATATATTGCTACTGCGCACGTGTCATTCCATCTGCTGTTGCTGCTTTATTTCTTTCTATATGCATTTTTTATCTTCCTCGTTTTTTTTTTTTTTTTTTTTTTTTGTTATATTTTATATTTTGAACTTATTTTTTCGACACACATACCACTCTTTCAAACCACATACACGTCAAAATAAGTGCTGACCACAATATTTAGTAGTATTTATCATACAGCCAGACCAGCATAAGGACTACTTTGCTACATGTCATACTTAGTTTGTGAAAAAAGTAACAAAAAAACTGTTTATTATTTCATGCAGAATATAAAAAAAATTGAGTACACCTGTCTCGAGTGTTTAAAGTCTCGGTCTCTTGTGGACAAGTTGCCAAAGTTTATGATGTCTTTGTACATCAACATTTTGTGGTTTCTATAATGAGGGTGGTTAAGGAGAAACTTTTGATCTACTTTGACTATTAGTTTATTTTAAAATTTCATGCGTTTCTAAATTAGTGAGCCAAGGTGATTTTATGCCCTGACATATGTACTCAAAGTGTTAAATTCATATGCAAACAGTTCTTCATCTTTCTTTTCACTCTTTTCAACGACTTGATCATTCCGCAATGTATATTAAATCTTTAGTGTTGCCGTTTCATCCATCTCTTCCAGTCTTCTTTTTCTCTTCTGCTTCTCAAAAGAACAAAAAAAAAGAAACTTTTTTCATATAATGAGGCAAAGATACCTGTTGCTCACTCATTTCATATATGAATCCAATAATTGTATATTTATTTTTATAAGAAGAAACAGACACGAAAACAAAATGGTTGCCAGTTTCTTATTATGTAGCGTGTTAAAGGTGTTGTTGTCGTTGTGAAGTACAAGAGCGAGCCGAAGAAAAACGACCGTTTTAAGTCGTTCGCGCATTTGTGGCAGAATCGTTAAATAAAAACACAAACAAACCAAAGCACACATTCTCATTTTCTTATAGTATATTTTATTTCGTACATGCTTTGTAGTAAGATTGAGTTAAAAAAAATAAATACGTTGCTTAAAGATCGACACACATGCATATTATTTGAATTTTATACAACTTCTTGGATGTAAACTTTTAAAATTTCAATATAAATGGCCTATATTACAGCAGCAACGGCAGCACGTTAGCGAGATCGAGCAATATAAAAGATCTATTATAAAGGAATGGAATGAAGCACAAAAAAATAACTTGTACGATTTAACACGGGCTGTAGAAAAAAATGATGAAACTAATAATTAATATCATTATTTTTTTATATTGAAAAAAAAATGTGAGGAGAGAAAGATAATAATTAAAGATCACATACCAGGAGGCGTACCTGAACTTTGTAACAGGAGGAACATTAGCTTTTTGTTCTTTTATGTTTCTTTATAAAAGAGTTTTTATGTAATTTTTTTTTGTATTTTTTGTTTTTATTTAATATAAAAAAAATATGTACCTAAAAGGGTCAAACTCGATTCTTTGTTAGAAAAAAAAATAATAATAATGTTAAATAAATTATTTTTTGTTTAAGTAAGGTATGAAATTATTATAACATAATTTAAAAGGACTTTAAATTAATACATTAAGTGATCCTTCGTTTTATTTGCCATCAAACAAAACACCTTTCACAAGAACTCATTAAAATCAAAACATGAAACAATCATGATGATTATTAAAATTATTTACAAAAACATCATTCGAGCATGCATGCATTCAAAATCTAATGATATCCATCCAACAACATATTATTTGAGCACACAAATAACTTCAAAAACACAAACAGAATAGAAACATTAAATTAGTATTCTCCAACATACAAAACATTAAAATAACAAACATTTAAATAATTCAAAATACAAAATAGTAAAAGCCAATCAAGATAATTAGTTTAAGTGTATCGTTGTTTGTCTGATTGATGAAAGTTCTGAATATTAAACAACGACGTCTTGAAGAAACAGTAAAAAAGTATAGGAAAAAAACAAATTTAATATGAACAAGCACACCTTTCTTATGTAGATAAATGTTAAACATACGATGTTATTTTCGTTTATGAATATGGGAGGAGGAGAGGGTAACACTGAATCTGTGTTGTACAAAAATTTCAGTTAACTTATTTTATTTTGTGTTATTATAACTATTACTAACAAACGCATGCACGCACACACACATTTGTACCCTATAAATAGAGAGCGACTTTTTACGGAGTTCATTTTTTTAATACAAAAATTTTGTATTTGAAATTTTATTTTTTTATAAATTTTATAAATCAAATTAATAATTTTTTTTTAAAAATTAATATTTTTTTAAAAAATAATTTTTTTTATTTAAAAAATCGATAAAAATTGTTATTTTTTAAAACGTAGCCAGGACCTTTATGAATAGTCTTCCAAATAACGACTCTTAACAGTAAAACCATTAGTAGGGAAACCAGTTTTAAATGCAAAGTTACTTGCGTTTGTGTATGTCGCTGTGTCGATGGATGAACGAAGTTAACCAACACAAACATAAAAAAAATATTCTTACAAAAGGTTTCTTTCATATTCGTAGTCTGCAGATGTTCGAATAACGTTAACCATATTAGTTTGATTCGAGACGTCTTAACAACTGAATCGTGTTACACGTATTGTCGGCTTATTATTATTATTATTTTTAAGTGTATACATATATCGTCGTACATTCAGTTTTCTTATACGATACACCTAAGAAGGAATATAAAAAAAATAAGCGCGTATGACTTAAGAAAAAGTGTGTGCTCATAATATATTGGCATGCATGCCATATAAAAAAAAAATAAAAAAGAACGTGAGTTGGCAAAACACAAGAATTAATGCAAATTTTTGTGCAACAACAATATACTATTTGAAAAGCAACAAACAGGCACAAAAGTTAATATTATTATTATTTTATTATTATATATGAAACAACTATATGTATTAACGAAACTTGCAGTTTATATGAATCGGTGACACACGATTTGAAAGGCAATATACAAAATAAATATATAAAAAAGGAATGCAATATAAAATTAATAATAATAAAAATAATAATAAAATAAATTGGAAAAACATATACACGCATATATTTAGTAAAATAAATGTTTTTAATGAAAATCTGTGATTTTAACTGTGTGATTGTTATACAAATATTGAGCATTTTTAATAATAATATTATACAGAAATGAGATAAATTTTTATGCCGTGCATATAACGTCATCGTTAACATCAGTATAAATATTCATAATAATAATAAGAGGAAAAAAACGTATAATAAAAAGCAGTGATTCATTATCATCATTACACAAACATCTCCGTATGTTTATAGTTTCGCCACAATATTAAAACATATATGAAAAAAAAATAAAAATAAAATTATGATGTACAATAATAATATTATTTTTGCACATAATTGTAGCTAATTGGTCATTGGATATGCTAAACGAAACTGTCGTCGACCGACATACACAATAACAATATATACTCTTAATTATTTTATAAATACTTAGACCGAAAGAATTATCATTATATTATCGACTGATCATCGACTGGCACATATTATATGCATATATAATTGAATAATCTACAGTGGCGTAAATTCCATTCATATTTAATGAAGTAGAAAAGCCTAATTGATTCACATTGTCATTAAAAATAAAACTGGTTAATATTATCACAAACCTTAATGAATCACTACTGTGAATGGTGACAAGTAATAACAATCGAACGAAGAGGAGTCAAATACAGTTTGATCTCTAATACCGATAAGAATACTTTACTATTAAACAAACAAATAATGAATATTTGACTGGATTAAATCAAATCAGCGTTAAAAGGATAATTTTTGTACACAAATATCAATCGTAATAATGGATTACTTATACTCTATAAGGATAAATCGGTCTCTAAGGCCACTTGGTGAGTAAACTTTTTCATTAAAAACTAAAATTACAAGGCTACGCTTATAGCATAACTGACAGAAAGCTGGATTTCTTTGAATTGAAAAAATTCCAATGGAATGTGAAACTTAATAACTTTACAGAAAAACGTCATACACTCGATTTGTATGAGTCAGTATGGCAGCAATGAAGAAGGGGTGTCAAGTAAAATCCAGTTGGATTAAAAACTTTTGGCAAAAAGTGTAGCATGACTCAATTTTTGACTCGTCAGTCATTTTCAATTAGAAACATATTAAATTACTAGACACCAAATAAACGTACAAAGGTGTTACTGCGAGCTCAGCAAAAACCGATCTTGCGAACTGGTTTAGCTCAGTGTCAGCTTAATTTTTGTATACGTTTAATTCTCATTCATTCCCATTGCTGTTTTTTATTATTAATTTTATGCACACTGTATCAGATTTAAATGTCTGCTTCGTGTTATTGCTATTACGAGTAAGAAAATTAAATTGAACGTATAATTGTCGGTCTTACTCATAATAAAATTTGATCTCTCTTGTTAATATTTTTCTTTTTTTTTCGTTTTGACGTTTTTGTTTTTCTTGTGGAAAGCCTTGCCACTTAGAAGTCTTTCATGTTCCGTTTGTTTTCCCTCGGTTGTCACGCAAATCAGTCCGTCAATTAAGTGACGATGCGATAAAAATTTACGGTTTAGGACGCGTTCAAACAAGGCAGCAGGCAACTCGAAAATTCCGCCACGAACGAAAATTACGTATGACATGCAAACGTTCCAAATCTCCAACAACGACATACACACGAAATACATTTCTATTATAAAATATAACTAAAATTTAACAATTTTATTCAAGTTTGTCTGCCTTTGCCGTGTTGCCGTTGCTGATGCACGTTCCAAAAATACTATAAATAGTAGAAATAGTACACGAAAAAAGCAGCTAGAAACCCGAAAATGGTTGTGACGGGCGGCAAAACGCAACGGCAAGGCGGCAGCAGCGGCGTAGGTAAATCGATAACCTTATTTTCCGAAATGATTTCATTTATTCATTTGTAATAATAGTTAAAAAGTACGGCCATATCACTTTTATTTAGTATTTGTACGTGTCAGCATATGTGTCAAAAATTTGCAGAAATTAGTTACTTTTCCGTGCTCTACGACCTCTCGTTGTATGTCATGTCGATTTTATTTTTCGGCTATATATTCATCGCTATCAGCTATATTAGCAATGTTATAGGAAAAGAAATTTATAATTTAACGACTATTTTTATTGCTTTTTGCCAACAAAATTTTATGTTTTATTAGTCAGCTTAAAATAAAAAGCTGGAGCAAAAAAGTGTGCGTTTAAACAGACACTTTTTTTCTTTTTGCTAAAATGACTTTCACTTGTGACGACAACGACATCGTCATTTTATGTCCAATCCATGAAGCAGAAGAAAAAAAACAGAAAATATAATTAAATACTCATTAAAACAGTAGAAATGGACTCGAAATAGAATTAGCTAATAACTATATTATGTTGTTGTAAGTGTCTGGTGAAATGACTGCAAAAAGGAACAGCCGTAGTTAATGGCAGCCAAAACAAAATAAAAGTCGAAAAAATTAATTTCCTTTCAACATTAAAACGTACCTACAATTTTCAACTTAAACAAGTGGTACAACACAGATTCGCTCGCGCGCGTTTATATTTTTCTAAATTTTCGCCGAATGAGCATTTACGAGGTTTTTTGTTACTACTATATTTTGCTGATATACAACGCTCTTTTTTTACTGTAATAATATCCCTTTATGCTTGAGACGGTATGTAACACTAGATTGTGCAGATTGTTAAAAAATAATAAACATAAAAGTTCTTTCTTTTGCTGGAATCGCATTTTTGTGTGTAAGAATTTTTATTGTTTTTTTTTTCAAGGATTCTGCATTTTATGTCTGAATTTATGTTTAATATTTATATAAATAATTTTTTTTATTAAATAATCCTCAATGGAGAAAGGGTTCAAAATATTTTTCAACCGATTAAACTTTTGTAGATGTTCGATAAAATATTTTTTTTTTTTTTTGATAAAAGTTTCAAGATATTTAATTAACATTATTTTTCCCTTTCTATTTTTTTTCTTTGATTGTTTTTTTTTTGTTGTATTTTAATTTTAATCAAATCCATTTCCTGTGCTTCCCCTTCTTTCTCGAAATAATCTCTTCGATTGCATCCATTAGAATCAGGAAAGCACAAAAAAATAAAGTAGAAAAAGATATCATCATCATTATTACATATTTTCCTTTAATTTGAATGCAAATGAACAAACTACAAAAAAAAAGTTGTGAGAAAAAAAGAGTGAATATCGTACTTGAGCCATGAAGGAAAAAAGTTCAACTACATATTTTACACGGAAATCTTTTTGTCATTTATTTTCACTGCACTTTTTACAACTAACTAGTGCAACCAAAAGAAGAAAAAAACTACCATAACTGCTAAAAGAAGAACAAAATATTTAATTATAAATTTTCTTAATGTTTGAGTTATGACTTCAGCCTACAAAATATATTTTATTGTAGTGTCGTTGATTTTCATCTTCGACGCGGCATTAGCGGGAGCAACGAAGATACGAAAAAGATAGCATTTTTTTTTCGCTTTACCAGATTTTAGTCATTTTTTATCCCGGAAAAAAGTTTCTGTGTGTGTGTGGATTCTCGTTGAAAGTAAAATGCAGACTTTCTCTCACACACACATAAAAAGGCACATAAAAAAGGAAATTAAATAAAACTAAATGAATGACTAAATAACGAAACGACGATGATGACGAAGGAGGAGTAAAAAGAAAGATTTTCATTATTATTTTCATTTTTTTCCCTGTTGTTGTTGTATGCTAGTTAGGCAGTTGGAATAAAAGCAAACAATTTGCATTTTGCCTCATTTGCATTTCCCTGCATATATTAAGCCACAACGCATTTCAAAATTTCATTTCAATCATTATATTCGGGAAAAGTTTGCCATAGAGATTGTCTGTTTGAGCATTTTTGGCGTGTACGCGTCACTGTGTCTGTGTCATGACAAAAGAAAACAATGTATTATGAGCTAAGCATCCTTAATAGCAAAAATTTATTCATATATAAACGAAACTTTCCTACCTTTGTGCACATGCGGAAAGGTAAATAGATTTTCCAAACCACATATTCGACATATAATTGTGTTTGTTTGAGAACAAAAACTAATATAATGAGGAATATATGTGGAAAGTGCATTTTCCAGGTTGTTGTTGTCAATATTTAGATTTGTGTCGATTGAATACGGTATCAATAAAACATACAATATGCACCGGATAAAAACACAAATCTACTTGCAGTTGATATTACATAAGCTTTAAAGATTAACAAAGGCTTTAGAATGTTCAGAGATAATACAGCATTATTAGAATTGTTCGAATGACTGACTGCAAAGTAATTTTAAATGACGTTCAAATGCAAATCGTAATAATGATGAGGTAATTCTGGTAATGTTTACGCTTATCTTACCAAATTAGGTCGCATGAAATGTTCGTACTTTTACAAAGTACTACTCAAAACTTTTTTCGAGAGATTCTGCGGCTTTTGGATACTTGAACCTTGTGCTCGACAACACATTCCTGTTTTTGATAACATTTTGTGGCAAATATGGAGCAATTTATAACTCAAAAAAAGAGACAAAAACACCAACATTTTTAACGTCATTATAATTACATATATGTGGCATACTTACAAACATTTCATAAAATGCCTTAAATACTTTCATTCATTTGAGTTTTTCTTTCTCAACACACTTTTATGTGTCGTATACACAAACAGGCCCATAAAAGAACACAAAAATTTTCCAACCAAACAAAAAAAAACATTTCCTGTTATGTTACAAAGTTTGTTACCCATGCACGTGTGTGTGTATATATATATATGGGTAAAACAAAAGGAAGCCTTCAAGGATGGCAAACAGCAAAAAATATTACCTGGTGTCCATATCAAACACCAAATGTGTTAAAAAATGATGTTATGTTCCGAGATATGGAGAATAATAAAAAAAAACAACAATTTTGTGACAGATATAAATGATACATGATTTTACATACGAAGCGTCTTGATGATATCAACTGTCATGAAGTGAGGAAACTTAATAAATGATAAGAAAAATATTACTAAAGATGATGATGTGTTGTTTGTTAGATTGTGTTCAAGCGTTAAATCCACCTGCAGCTTTTTTCCCTGTTTTTTCATCGCTCGACGTTTTGACAAACAATAAAAACACACAATGAAATCGAAAAAAATGGCAAACTACAGACATTAAAACGAATAACAATAAAAAAAGCATAATTTTGAGTGTTGTAGCATCGTTTATTTGTTTTTTTTTCTCGTTGGGAGAGAAGCGCTCGTTTATTTTAATAGAAAATATTTAATTTAATGAAAATTCCGCCTATAAAATGCACATGATTAAAATAAGTCAGCATGAAATAACGTGCACGTGTCAAATTTAAGACCCCTTTTGTTGTTACTACTGCTCTCGTCGCATTTTCCATGGCGCGAAGATTTCATTTACATTTGGAAATCATTTATATTGCCTGAATAGCAGAGAAATGTTTATTTGCTTTGAAGAGCTCAAATGTTGTGCATCCGCACATTTATTTAACGATTTAATATTAAAACTTCTTCAAAGGAAGGAGCTTAAACTCAAATAAATCTAAATTTCATGGTTTTCTTTCATTTTTGGATTAAAATCACTATGAAAATGCAAAATAAATAAATAGGTGCTCACAGATTGACTTCATTAGATATTTAGAAAATCATTAAAAAGGGAATCATCACAGTACGAGTTCTAGGACTAGTCGTGTCATTCGTTATGCCAGACAGCCGTTTAAAATTTACTATAAATTTGATCAAATGTTACGGTTTTTAATAAAAAAAAGAACATCTTTGAGAGATAAAATACTAGGGGAAGTCATTTTATCAAATCAAGTTTTCGTTTCGATTGAAGCAATATTATTTGTTTGGCAGAAAATGACATTTCTTTTGTCATTCATTGAAGCTTACCACTTTAAAAATTCCATAAAACGTTGTTGAACACATAAAAAAACATTTTCTTTGTGACATGAGCGCAGTTATCAGAAAAATGCTCCATTTAATATTAACTTTTTACAAAAGTAGACATTATCCAGCCAAAGGGGGTTGTGTTTTCCTGCATCTCTGAAAAAAAAAAACAAAGTTATTAAACGCAACAAAAGAAGACCTTCAATGAAAAAATGTTCGTAAAAATACAATTTTTTACACGACCGACTACGAACAAAAGAAATTCTCTCCAAAAGTTGACCAGGAATGTGAAAATGAATTCATTGTTGCGCCACAATTTTACGTCTCTCTCATATGTGAACAAAAACTTTCATCTCGGGAAAGGGGTTTATTCGAAAATATTCTATTTTATCGTCAGGCAACCGCACGAATGGGACACATTCAATGATTATATTTTAATATAATAAAGAGTAAAAACTAATCATCTTAAATATTATTATTATTATAATATCTTTCCAACATCTTTCACATAGTTAAATGGTGTCTGGGTAATGTTCGTCGTCGTTCATGCTTCATTATACATGTTGTCTACGATGTGCACGATATAGCAAGTGAATGTCGCTTTTCTCCAGCTTAAAACTTTTCGCTTCACTAATGATGTGTGGTGGAAACGTGTGCAACTCCAGTCAATTTCCAAATCTAAATCTAATTCAATAGCGTATGCTAACTGAGGCTATTTTCTTCTTTTGTTCAATATTTGATTTGATATACTCTCTCGCTCTCCGCAGTGTTTTGTATTCGACAGCATCGACGATGACGACGACGACTACGATGAAATAAAATAATAATATAATAAAATGAAATAAAATAAAAGAGAAAAAGGAAGAAAAAAACAAAAAGAAGTAAAATGAAATATAAAATGAAATGAAACAGAAAAAGTCTCTGATTTAAACGACGTTTTTGCGTTCTCTCTCTGTGTTACTGCGTCTTGGTCGACAAAGTCGCGCTGGATAGATTTGTCCTCCTCGGAGAAGTTGGACATGAAATTTACGTATGAAAAATAATAAAATTGAGGAGCACGTTCGAAATAAAATGTTTTCGTAACACTCGAATAACTTTTAAATGCTCAATCAAGCCTACATTAAAGTTATTTAGCTATGGACGGCATATAGCTTTTCAAAATTTATTTTGTACTTTTCAACTTTTTTTCTTCGTTCCTCTGATTATACACGAGAAATGTATCTTTCGAGAGAAAAAGTTTTACGGCAGTTTATTTTTTCGAAAAAAAAAACCAAAGAAAATGATAAAAACGCGATTATTTTCCGAAAAAAAAGTAACGTGCTGATTTAAAACTCGAACGTGAGCGCTTTTTTGCCTCAATTATATTCATTTAAATTATATTGCTCAACATTGAAATTCACAAAAGTCTCAAAAACTTTTCCTTTCCTTTCGAAAAAAAAAACGCTTTAAAAAAGTAAAAATTATTTTCCACTGAATGCATGTATCTCACTTTACCGAAAAGATAGAGAAAAGAGAAACATTATCAAATATTCATTTCAGTTTATATGGTTAAATTCTCAAAATTGCGGCTTTGATGCTATCATTCAGTTTGTATGAATAATTTTTGGGTAAAAAAAGTTTGTCTATATATTTTTATATCGTTCAATCTCTTTCAAAAAAAAATATAAATAAATAAAAATCTGAATACATGGAGACAAATTAATGCCAAAAATGTTTAAATAAATTGGGGTGAATTTGACGGAAAAGCAGTTAAATTGGTAATTACTTGCGTTGTTGTTCGAAGTAAAAAAGGCTTTTAATGCAATTAATATTATTTCCCTTCATACTGGTGAACGATATTCAGATGAGCCATAATTAAAAACAATCTCTGCTGCATTCACTTTGCTTTATAAAGCTTTTAATTTATTAAAAAAAACTCAATTTTTAAAACATGCAGGAGATTGATGTTCAATTTAAGTAAGTTTATTTTTCTCATTCAGCGGGCCGCACCCTCTAATTATACCACGAGAAACAACATTCACTATAACAAAATAAAATATTTAAAAAAATACAGAATGAAATAGAAACCCAGGATGTTTAAACAATATTTTTCGTTGTATTTTTTTTTTTTGTTTTAATATGTGAATACAAAGAGTTTTTTTGTTTGCCATCAGAGGCCTCTCAGACCGAATGTATCACACGTTATTGATATATGAATGTAAATTAATATATATACTGGTGCCTCTTTTTTGTGTAGATCCAAAAAAAAACTACACCCATCACAATTCCGTTGAAAAAAGCATTCTAAACGGGCGGATTTAGCACTGCATGTTGTTGCATTTTTCTACCTAGAAATTCCATTTTTTGTGTTTTTCTCTTTATCTTATCCCAATATGTACATGCTGTTGTTCGAATGGATCAATTTTTGAGCAGCAGCATTATATTTCATTTCCTTATGTGTGTCTGTCTGTATTTATGACACATACACACAAATACTCGAATCCATAAAATTCTACAAAAAAAAAAGAAGAAATATGGACCATAAAAGATCTATTAATATATCGTACAACAAAAACAAACTCCAAGCTGTCGTCCATGAATCTCTTTATGCTCCGCATCCACATAAACCTAGGTATGAACATGTGTACAAAGGACAAACATTGAGCAGGTAAAAAAAAACGTAGGATCCTTTTATTATTATTATATATTTATTTCTTCGTCGATTGTTATTTTATTTTATATTTTTTAATTCTATTATGTCAAGTCTTTCGTGTCCTTCTTCGCATCTTGGTTCATTTCTCGATTTATTCTTTTTATTTATTTCTTCCAAATAGCACAAAAACGAAAATATTTCATCTCGAGTCCATTGAATATCGAGAACAAAAATGCTATTTGTCGAAGGTAATTTTTATTTTTTGGGAGATCATGTTGTTTTACAATTTTATCCCAAAGATGTTGTTATGCAAGTGTACATCTTTTATCTTCTTTTGTCATTTCACTGGAAATGTTACAATGAGAATACCTGAAAGTTGTCACACCATACAGTGAAATTGACAATTAAAAGTGCACTTTTTGTAAAGTTCCCATGACAAGAATGAAAAGAAAGCCAAACAAAACATATTGATTTCTTTTGTTTTATCTGCGAGAGAATAAGATAAAATAAAAAGCGTCCTTCGTTGTGGCGTTATTTCCATTTTTATTTTTGCAATTTTATTCAATTTTTTTCGTATTTTGCTGAGGGCAAAGTAACAAGTTTTCCAATATTTTCCAAAAGTGCCATGATCACACATTTCTCCCATATAAACATCAAAAATAATACGATTTCGATATGTTTGGATGTGATTGCCTTTATCATGGGCCAAGACAACGACAACTACAATTAAATAAATTGGACACGTGTGTGATTTGCAACGATCAATTTTTTGTGTAACAAACTTGCTTGTCATTGAAAATCGCTCGCCATCGATAGACGGAAAGGGAGAGAGAGCAGAAAAAACAGAGAAGTGAATCAATTTTCTACCATTTACTAGCACTTCTTCTGTTTATTCAAACAAGAAAGCACAGAAAAAAATTCAACTATGGATTGGATATTTATTCGTTCGGTGCTGTGTACAAGAGTACGTGTTAAAATAGAAAAAAATTGGAAGCATTCTTTCACGTGACATAACGTGACCTGAATTTACTTTTTTTTCATCAGTCTTTTGTTGTTGTTGTTGTTGTCATCTCTCAAATATTAAGTTTTCTACATTTTATTGCCACAAAGTGTTGAGAAGCAATAAATACATCAGCAAATATGTATAAAAAGTGTGTCTATATGTTGGATATTATTAGAGAATGGACAGATTTGATATAAATGTGTTTATTTGCTCTCGTTCTTTACATTTTTTTTCTTATGAATTCATTTCTCGGCATATCAAAATTTTATGCATTGCCAGCAAAGTGAGAGAATACTGACATCAGCAATTGACTTGCTACAAGACGACGAAAGAAAGTCCAATATTTAAGCTTGTCAAACCTTTATCAATAAATATTTGATATTCAAAGGCCAAGACAGGCGAATCGCACGTCACACGGAATTGGACAGACAGCGTTTCTGAAAAAGAAGGAGAATGCTAATTGATTGTGTCAAAATAGCAAATAGAAATTAAATAAAAGGGAATTGAATATGCAAATGAATGGCACTCGAGTAACGTGTACAGAAACGAAGAAAAGTACTTTGTCATGTACCCAGCGCGAGCGAATGCGAGAGAGCAAATTGATAATCAATTTTCATAACACAGACATGACATTATTTAAATTAAACAAATTATACTGATTTAAATCGACAAACTTGAATTGAACGAGGACGCGGCGTGGCGCGGGGAGCGAAGAGTAAACAAAACGTGTGTGTGCTTCGCGACAATTTTCGCATAAATTTTTTGCCAAAACCCCTTGATAGAATGAAAAATACACAAGAGCAGCACCAAATTCACAGACATTTATCACACAGACGAGAATAACAAATGAATAAGAATCTGATCTGGCCTTTTTACATTCAATTTCATCCGATCGAATTGTTTCCAAGACAAAAGCAATAACAATACAATCCTACGTATTTGGCAGAGAAATGAACAACAGAACGAACGAGATTGAAAAAAAAACACGAAAAGCAAAAGAAACAAGCAAAGAAAATACAATTTATAATACAAATACAATGCATATCGATTGTACGTGCTTCAAACAAAAAAAAAGAGAAAAATCACTAGAATCACCACGTCAAGCAAAGCAAAGCGAAAAAAATAGAGGAAGCTATTTAAATGAGACAACCATCATTGCAAACATCAAAAATACAACCTAAAAATTTCTTATGTATATTTTTTGCTGCACGTGACATAAATTTTAAAATAGTAATAAAAATTTTTAGCAGCATATTCTTGGCCTTGTTCTCCATACACAAGAGCTAAATACACAAAATACATTTGCTAATGTGTCTGAGACGTTACGCGAAATGAGATGATAGAAAACAGTCCTCTGTTTTTTCTCATTTTTAAAAAAAAAGCTCGACACGAATAAAGTTTAAATAATTTTCAGTGTTTTACATTAATACACGTTCATTTCTCAGGGCATCGTCAAGGCTCGAATGTCAACAACCTGGTGCATCGTCTCTTCTACTACATTAAAATCCATTACTCACTTCACGTAACTCCCCACTTTGAAATCATAAATTTTACGTGTGACTAGCAAAAGTGGTTTTTATCTCGTTATTTAATGTTTTCCTTTTAAAAAATCATTATATCGAATGACGCGCCAATCGTAAAACACTTAGCTTTAAAATGGTATGCCTTGCATACAGATAAATGTTCAGATCGAATCAATAAACAAACAAATAAAGAGGGAATCAAGAGTCAGCCTTTGATCAATCGAATCTAATCGAAAACTCCCCCAACGATGATAATCAAATGAAAGATCAAAAAGAAATTTATTTGAGTTATAGAAGTGGATAAACTCAATTCAATGGTTGGATAAAAATAATAATCCAGAAAAAAATTCGAATAAAATAAAATTTTTATAAATAATATTGTGCCTAAAAAAATAAAACAATACAACAGATGTCCTATAATTTTTCCCGGCTATCGATAGGAATTTTTCCAAATTGAAATATTTCTGCCAATTTTTTTTTTCTATTATTAAATCTATATGAAACATATAAAAAATAGAGTTTGCCAATCATATGTCAACACAAATTGAACGAAGCCGTACGTTTAATAGGATTTTTGGATCAGAATTGATTGAAATGAATTTTTAGTGGACGAAACGGTAAAAACGGTTTTTTTCTCTCGCTCGTTCGAACGCTGGATGGACAGAATAATTGATTGAACATTTTCAAACATTTTTCAAGTGGCCAATTAATTGAATAATAAAGTCCCTAGGTGGTGCGCATTTTACTGCAGTCACCGTCGATCTGCCTGCCACTCAAATGGCCTGTTTAGAGCGCGCCATAACGAGAAATCTTATCACATTTTATAATTTAATTAATTAAACATATGACAAGTAGGACGTCGTCATCGTCGTTGCCGGTGCTGCCGATCATTATTATTATTATTATTCATACATTTTGGCTAATCAGAACGCCCGTACAATATTTCCATAATCATAATAATAATCGAAGATTGTATATTGGCCCAAAATTTTCAATTGTGACGACGTGTCTGTGTCTATTCTGTGTATGCACACCTAATATAATAATCATATTTTATTATTTATTAGATGGATAAAATTTGTCAAAATATAATTGAATTATTTTAAAGCTCACAAAATTAATTATTCTTCGCCTGAAAATGCTAATAATGTACGCACATATGTGCGGATGAATAAGAGGAATGGATGCTTTGCCAATTAATAATCAGATTATGGGGATGACGAAAAATATAATGTTAAACCGATCCTCTAAACATAAATAAATACAAATATATATGTTGATAATCAATATTTATCAGTCGCGCTCACTCAGAGATATCCTAATATTTAATCATAATAACAATAATAATATTTAAATAAATAAATTTTTATGTGTCTCGTATCTCAAACTATTTGCGCTCCACCAAAAACATTCTAGCTGTTTATGTGGTAACCAGAATTTCATATATATTTTATTTAGTTTTGAATATTTGACTGCGTTTTTGCTCCTCAACTATCCTATAATACGAATTTTTTTATTTAAATTATAAAAATATTCGTTGATATATTTTGCTGATAGGCACTTTAATATTGTTTTATTTGATATATTTTTTAGCGCTACTATATTTTTCAATAAAACACGTCGTCGGCGTCGTCGTCATATACAGAGATTAATAAATTATAAATTCGTTTATTTTTTGTTGCTAAATATTAACTGTCATTTATGTGTCAGGGAGGGCAATCACGTAGAGAGAGCATCGTGCTTCCGGGTGTCACTTTCAGTTAGGAAAATTTAATTTTAACTCAAATTTCACAGAAAAATTAAAAACCTCGATTTTCCACCATTAATTATGCTAATAGCTGAAATGAACTATAATAAATATTTTTTCAGTAAAATTTAAAATTTTTTCTGACATTTACCATGATTGATATTGTGTTGATACGAATGTTATTTAAATTATATTTACATGATATATACCTATACATATTTATATGCGTTCATTTTAATTAACAAACAAAAACAAAAAATTTTACTAGTATTTTTCACTAGTCTCACGAGTGGAAGTTTATTTTTACATCAACATGCCTACCAATGCATTTTTTTCTATATAAAAAAAGGTTGATGTTTGTATTATTTTCGTTTTCCGGAAACTCGTTTTATTTAATTTTTTTTTAAGGCAGTTTTAACGACAATTTTTTTGTGTTCACACCTGTCGCTCTTTAAAAGTGGCACTTCGCAAAAAACGCACTATCAAGATTCAATTTTTATTACAAATTTCCACTTTTCCACGCTTTTGTTGCTCCTATAAGTATAGCTATTTATCATGATTTGACTATACGGCTTTGCCGTACAAAGTCATAAAAATTATTCATACTTTTTTAAGCGCGCGCGTTTATAAAATAAATAACGTTTATGAAAGTGACGTCACCAGTAAAAAAGCAGTTGATGTAAATAATATGACAATTGTTGCATATTCAAGTTTTTTTTCTTTATTATTGTTACAAAGAAGAGTAAAAGAGGATTTAATCGATGAAGAACGACACAAAAAAACTGTTAATGTAAATAACAGACTTTTTCTATGGCAGAAGAAGAACCCGAAAAAATATCAAAGATAAAGATATAAAAAAAGCTGAATAATATCCGGCGAAAGTATCATAAAGAAATATTATAGAATAAATGAGTTACTTAATGAGTTTTGTATTCATCTTTATATGTGTTCTCCGTATGTGTCTGTGTGAGCGAATGAAAGGTACATGGTGAAAGTAAGTGATTGCGTAGAGATCAAGTATCTGTATCGTCGTCAGAGTAAGAGTGTAATATAAAATAAACGATGTCAAATGAAATATGATTAGATACGATAAATGTGTTAATTGCCACGCTGCCATTATTTTAGAATTTATGTCTTTCTACCTTTCGTACAGCTTCAGTTTTAATCTGTAAAATGCTCTTTTATGAAAGGTCTTATAAATACACGTGTAGAGTGTGAAAAATCGATGCGATTAAAACTGGAGCAAATTTCACAGAAAGACGTGGGAAGTTTGTCATTTTGAAATATTTAATAAGTGACGGTAGAAAGGACAACACTTTAAAATTTTCTTCACAAAATTCGGGCAGGTGATGAAAAAAGTGTAATTTTTCCTGCTTATTGGGTCATTTTTCAACGACTCTTGATCTCTCCTGCATTTTATGTAATTGATTTCACAGTTGAAACCCCATCTCGAAGGTTTCTGCTGTGTGTAATGTAAATTTGATATCTATCTACTTTCAATCACTTACCTCTTCTTTACTGGCTGCCCTGACATAGACGAGCAACTTTTTTCACTTCAATTGATTCAAATTTATGGTAAATAAAAGCACCTCACTCGTTCCTTCTGCTCCAGTCGCTTTTCGACCATAGGCCATGTCCTGATAATATTAATGGAAATAACTATATCATATTTTCATGCTTATTTATTTAGTATTCAAGTTGTGTTATAGGAGGGGGCACATCGATAAAAGTTCAATCTAAATCTATACACATCATCTATATGCCGCCTATAATGGACAAATAACATATACAAATGTATACATTCGCTCTTCTTACGATTTATATCAAGATAGTATGTGATTGATGTAGCTTTTAAGCAAATTGGTCAATTATTTGTATGATTCGAACAGAAATTATATTATTTCGGCTTGTTTGTCTATTTGAGTATGTTTAAACATCATCTGATGGCAAACAGCAGCGATGAAAATTAGATTTGATTCGAACATTTTCGTGAATTCTCTGAGTTTTGGTATCAACAACAGCATCACAATGATGATAATAAAAGTAGACCGGTAGGAAAAGTGTTACAAGCTGTGAGAATTTTTACAACAATGTTATGTTTTTAAAAGCTTCGTGTGAAAATGTGCAAATCCCTCAGTTATTGTGGCTTAAAATTTTATGCAATTGTTTCATTTTATTCGAGTACCTACATATAAAAATATGAGAGTTGCCAAATAAAATGAAAATGTTCATTGTTAACGAAGGTCTTGTTGGAGTTCTCACAAATCTTTCACAGGCAATTGCCTTGAATTTTAATGCGAACCAATTTTGTCTCTTTTATGTACATATTTCATTTATGTATATACCGACATATCATGAAAAAACAAGACACGAAACACCTGAGAATCGCTACCTAATTACCCGTCAAATCCATAAAATCAAAGCAATATAAAAGCTTGATGTAATAAATAATTCTCCTTCTCTCTTTCATTCTTCGTTTTTTCTTTATTGTGAAAAGAAAATTACTTTATTTTACTTTTCGGAAAATTCCTAACAATCACCCATCCTTTATCTCTGTTCTTTCCGCCGTCGCCTAATTAATATGTAACTATTTGTCATTTTCGTTTGAAAATCATTTTTCATGATATTCTGTCGAAAATAGCAATTATATTTAATTTATTTTGAGAATTTTTGTCTTTAAAGTTTTATTTATTTTTTTAAAAATGCACTTTTGTTTATTTTTACGTCGAGTTTTCAGTATTTTTGTCATATTTATCTGGGGCATCCAGATGAATTGCTTACAATGAAACTTTTTTAAATACTACCTACTATAAAATATTGAATTCAAATGGACAAAATCGTGTTGGAATTAAAAAACCATCGGTTTTACTTGTTTTTTTTTTATGAGATATTAACAATAAATCGGCTTACACTGAAATGTCCAAGCCGATTGGCTCTTTAATAACGAAATTAAAAAAGCATACGTTTGTTTAAGCAAAATAAAAGTATCTTAAATCAATAAAAATCTTATCTTTTGAGACAACTAATCTTGTTTTTGCTCACATGCTACAGTCGAACACCTCCTAGGTATATAACATAATGCACATTGATTTTATTTTGCTCTCTTTTTTTCTCTTTGTGTTAGTTAAACTTAGTTTAATGGAAAGAAAATCTTACCTTAGGTTCCCCGACTATCATCTGTCTGTATCACTGGCTAGGTTACTTTTCAGGTGACTTGCACGACAATTTTCTTTTTTTCCCATAATTCTATTATTCGTTCGTCCCTTTTTTGTTTGCCATTTTCTTTTCTTTCTTTAGTCACCCATCACATTTTTTTTCACTGTCAGTCATTTATTGCCAGTCGGCCGCAGTCATTTAGTTTACATAAGTCAGTTTTCTTGGTAAAAACATTTTTTTTTTCTCGCGAAAAAAGTATCTAGGATACCATTGTGTATTTTTAACGTTTTAAACATTGCGCCAAAAAAATGATTCACAAAAGTAAATTAGCTAAATTACTTTTTTTTTCGCGTCTTTGCTTTGAATTGTACGACAGGTTGTTCCGGTAGTGATTAAAATATTAGTGTGCGAAATGCGTATCTGTACAAAGGAACCCTCAAACAAGAAAATTTTTAATAAATATTCATTAATTGCTAATAAAAATACACCAGGAAAGGGTCTCCACTGGGAGTCCTCGTGGTGTTTAATTAAACGATCTTTGGAGTGTTGCGTCATTAAAGAATCGACGCAAAAAACCCTCCGATCTAGAAAAAAAAATTTAGTAACCATCGCCAAAAATCTGTTTTATACACGTTGCGAAGAGGGGACACTTTTGTCTTTTATTAAATAATATTATATTATATTTTGTCAATTTCTGCTCTTCCCGCTTCCTCCCCGCAGGACAAAAAATTAATGACGAAAAGAAGATAAATTTTTGTCAATAACTTTTTTTTTCTTCGTACCAGCGACACGTAGTTAATTATACTAAAAATATTCTGGCAGTTTATCTCACACTGCGGGATAAAATTCCAGCCAAGTAGGACATATTTATAACCCAATTACCTTCCATTGACTCTTATGAAAAGAAGGAAAAAGTAATAAAAAATTGCAAGTTTTGCTGGAAGGATGTGCCGTCCATCACCATCATCTAAAATATCTTAATTACTTCTTCTCCGGTTTTCATTTTTAAACAAAAGTGTAAGTGACATTTTTGCCTTTTTTCGCGAAAATGAGGGTAATATTGCACTTAAAGTATTTTCTAACCCATTTCAACTGACTTCGAGCTAATCAATTTTGTTCACTGATCACTTTGATATGCTACGTTAAATTTTTCATGAAGCAAAAAAAATTTTTTCGCCACTAACAACGAGCAACCTCTTTAAATGAAGTGGACGATAATATGCAGAACAATAAGATAAGCTATCCGGGATTTACTTTATAATGTATGAAAAATTTATACAACAACATCCTTTTTTGCCATTGCCGCCTCGTGTTTTGATATTTTTTTTTGTTCTGCGGCAACAACAGTTGGCTGTGTGTTCAAGTAAACGTTTTAAAGAGAGATGAGAGAGAATATGAAAAAAAAGACAAGCCACATATACACAACGGTAAATAAATTAAATGTAAGACGTGTAAACCATAACATAAATTACATGATGATAATGCTCTAAATGAAAAAAATAATTTTGCATCCATAAAACAAATGAGGTTTATGTTGTCATCACCGTCTTACGCTGCTTATTATTATGCGATATTATTTGTAACACACAAGTGTTCTACAACTACCGTCATCATCACTAAAAATGTATATCTGCAATACTTAACTTTTTTCTGCTCCGCTTTGTTCTGGAACAAAAATAAATGAAAAAAAATATTAAAAGTTGAGAACCCTTGTTGAAGGCTTTTTAGTGCTTTTTTTGTAAATTTATGTCGAAAAATCCAAGTATTTTTGTTGATGCCAAATGGCAACAGTGAGCACACAGTAAAAAGTTGCTGTTATGACAGAAACATTTTTAAGAACTTTTTGCGTGGATGGATATTAAAACATTCTGTCCTCGATAAAATTTCCACATTCTGCGCTAATAAACAGCACTTCAAGTTTTCCCATTTTCAAGGGACTTTGGTTTAAATTTACTTTATGCGGGAACAACTGTCCCTGTTTAGAGGCGCGTCTGTCGTAATTGTTCTAATGAAAGAAGTACAAAAACTGCAATAAATCTTAAATGGTGTGAAAAACAGTTTTTTTACGTTCAACATATTGCCATTTAATAATCCTGACCAACAACGATAAACAACAAAAACAACAACAAATTTAATAATAATAAAAATAATAAGAAGAAGACGAAGAAAAAACTTCTTCTTACTCTCGCGCCGAACAATATACAATATAGATTAACCTCAAGTCTCCTCTGTACAGAGCTTGACTAAACTTTTTTATTATTTATTATCCCCAACTATAGTCATGTCCTCCTCAGAGCGAATCCTTACGATGCTCCGTACCTCCGTACAAGGTGCACACAAACATCGAAAACAATTTTTCTTTTGCATTACATTTTAATATACCTTTAGTCTCCGGTATGAATTTATTAAAAATTAAAAAAGTAGGTTTCCATTGCTGTGCTTGCTGCTTGAGTTGCTTGGTAAACAAATAAATTTAAAAAAAAATTCGACCGTTTGCTGGTCTGTAGCAGCATGCGCATTGTTTGGTCCTTGGCGATGTCGTCGAGGCCTTATTATAATATTGTTGGCGTACAAAATAGAAAATAGACACGTTCGAGTGCGGTTCAACAACACATAATTGGATTAGAATAAAAAAATATGTGTATAAAATATATTTTTGTTTATGTACTTCCTATGCAAAAAAAATCTCCATATCCGTACTTTCTTTGTCTTCTTCTTCTTACGTCTATCTGCTTTCGCAGAAACACACACTCTCTTACGAAATGGTAGAAAGTCACACTGGAAATGAATATAAAACGTTTTTGTCTGTGAAAATGAAAACTATATTCTGGCTTGTTTCGACTTTTGTTTATTTTTTATTTCATATTTGTTTTTCTTTTCAAATTGAATGGGCTTCCTAATGCTTAAAACGATGTGAAACTTTTGCTGCTGCAAAACTAGCCTGTCGGGTCGAAAAATTTAGCAAAAGTTATCATAAATTGATATTAAAACCTTTCGCAAAAGAACATCATTGTGTTGCTCAATTGTTAATATCCGTCCATGAATGACTGCCATGCCTGCATTTAGGCATGATTCCCGTAAGACATAATCTTCCAAAATACACAAAACTAATACAATTAATTTGTTTGCTGTTACTTTATATTATTATGTTGGATAAAGTGTATAGTTGCTCTTGTGTACACACTTGTGTGCTCTGGCATTCAATCAACTTTGATATTGTTGTTGTTGTTTAGCAGTCAGTAAATATAACTTGATTTACATAAATAATGTCTAAATCTAAGTATATATAATTAATTATTCACATTGTTTCGCTTCAATTGTGACTATAAACAATGAAGGTATTTGTCTGACAACGACGCGCTGATCATGCATTTCATTTATATCCAATTCATGATTTTCGGAAAAGCTGAGTTTGAGCGCACGAAATTGTCGTTCGATTGGTAATTACGCTAACGAAATGGACAATTGAGCGTTTTAATTTGCAGGCACTACTTGAAACAGCGACGCGCTAAACGTTAAAATCCCTTCTCAATAAAGTTGCTTTGTAAGAGAGGCAGAAACAAGCACTTTCTACACCAAGGTGATAATGTAACATTTATAATCACCATAAACAAAATGGGTATCGCGAGACTTTTTACACGTATTGTACTTGGAATCGAAACGTCGACACACCATTTAGCACCTGTTGTTGTTGTTGTATCATTTTTCTTTCTATTTTGCGTTCAGGTACCCTCTTACCTAGCGGCACTTGCTTTGCTAGACGAACTTTCTTCATTATGATACTGGTTTCATTATCATTCTCATTATTACTTTATATATTGGATACACAAAAGTTATAAAATATGCATGCGTTTTGGGAGTTTCAAGCCGTTTATAATTTAACAATATCGAGAAAATACACTTTTTCATTAAAACTTGTTAAAATAATTGAACATAACTTTTGCAGAACATTGATTGATACAAAAAAAAGACACATGCTGATTTTTACCGCATTTCGAAAAAAAATGTGAAATTACTCGAGGAAGACTCGTGGTTTAAAAAAATTTTCCAATCACGTAGTTTAAAACATTTCTTTCAAGTCAAGTGATTTAATTTTTTTTAGATGGGGATTAAGTCACGTGGTTTGGAAATTTCTTTCAGGTCACGTGGTTTAAAAACTTAACAGGTTTTAAAAATTTAGAAACCACACGAAAAAAATAAGTAATTTAAATAAATCAAAATGCGGTATCATCGTTGATTGATTTTCGAACGACAACTTTTTAAATATTTTTTTCTTGTATTCGTCTCCTCCAAACCCGTTCCTCTGAAATGTACATTCACCTGTTTCAAGTCGATGCTGGCTAAAGCACCTGCGAACAGTTTTCTTACAATATACATGAATACTAAAGAAATCACTTTATATGCAGTAAAACTTTCTCTTTGTCATTTCTTCGGTGCTTCTATCTCTTCTTATGTTTCGTATTGAGGTTCATGAATAAATTTTAATGATATAAAATTCTCACATTAACAAGTAGTAGAGTGAGATATAGACACACATAAAAAAACCAAAAGATGACCAAATATTATTTTCGTTTCGAAAAGTTAAAGTGCACACGAAAGAAAATAAGAAAAGAAAAGCCTTTTGACCCAAAATGGTTTCTTGATTATCATTATTTATGTGCAATGTGAGTGTGTCACAAACTTTATATGCTATTGTCTCAAACTGACCTGGTTACACTCACCATCATCTCCACATTGTTCAAATATTGGATATCCAGACTTTTTCTATTCCCACTAGTACGTGTGAGAGATTGCACTTTTAATAATTCATTGTTTTATTTTGATGATTTTAATTTTAATCTTGTTTGTTTTTCTCTTCTTTTTTCGTTACAGTGTTGGTGCTCATATTGATATCAACCTCAATTACAGCAGATGAAAATCTAGATACGCGAGAAAATGAAAATATCACACTAAAATGTAGATTTAGTGAGCAACACGAGCCAGATGAGAAATTCTTCTACTATTGGGCACGATTCACACCACCGGCAAAGTTCGAAAATGTAGCAGTCAGCGGAACACAATTAAACTCAGCATACAAGTAAGTATACCAATGGCTCACGCCAATTATGGAAAAATTATATTTTGTCACTCATTTGATGCCGCTTAGCATTTGACCTATTTGAGTGTCTGCGTATTTTGTGGGAATGCGAAAAAATATTTTATTTACATGGAAAAAATGGCCAAATGAAGCTAATCAAAATCGCATTAAGCATAATTTCATCATTTTATCCCTCTTGTACATGATGCAAGTATATTTATTGGGTGGTACTTTGGCATGCATTACATTTCAAGCACACCAAGAAGGCAAAAAAAATAGCCCATGGGAAGCTCGATTCTTCCATCAGCATCAAATCAAAATAAAATTCGCTCGTATTTTATGCATGTTTTCGCCTTAACGAGTTATGATGATTGTATGCATTACAAGTATTATTTCCACCACATGCGATTTCCACCGAACACGCATAACACACAAAAACAACCATTAATTTGCACCAAATACTGGACTGCACAAACCGAGAGATAATAATAAATATGCTAAAAACCAAAAAATACATTCATTACATTTGTAATTGAATCAATATTTATTATCAATCAACCCGTTACTTCCCATCAACTCGGAGTCCCATTCCACTTTTTCATTTTTTTTTCCTCGTGTGTACACTACGAATTGAATAAATAACTTGGTTTTAATGCCTTATTTTGTATCTAGAACTACAAATACGCATATGTCATATATATCATGCATGATGTTGATGACAACTTTTGTGTAAATATAAATGTTGTTTGAGTGCATGAAAATTCTGAAGTGACATGTTGATGATGATGACAGACGAATTGCATGTTGAAAATAATTTTAACATTTCCTTAAATAATTGAAAATGTTTATCTATGTTATTATGATCATTATTGCAACGAATACGGTCGTGCCGATGATGGTACAGTTAGCATTATTACTGTTAAATTACTTATAAAATACCCTTGATTTCTTATTTATTTATGACATCTGTATGGCGCGCGGTTTTTACGCTGTTTGCCAGTTACATGACACTGACTTCGAACACTGATTTGATTCATTTCCCTTCACCATCATCGTCGTCATAACATGAAATAACTAAAATAGAGACGTTAGAATTTTATTATTATTCAAATCGACACGCAATTGATTGATTTTAGTTCTAAATCGTTTTATATCACACAAAAATTGCTTCCGTGCGTTTCCAATGCTAACCGCAAACTTGTCGTAATAGTTTGACAAGAAAAGAGCACGTCATTCACAGGACCCTCAAATTGTCTTAGCACACTTTGCGCCATTCAAAAAGCAGTTGTAAAAGTGTGACATGAAAATTTCTTCGCTCTTCAAAAACAAAAGTTTAATTGAAAAGTTTTCTTGTTACGAGCTATTCACATAGGAGTTATAATTCGACACACGAGTTCTACCCCTTTTACATCCCAACAACTACCCCGAGGGAGTAGTTTTCCATTAACGCTGATAATCCCTCTCGAGAAAACATCTTAGCTAACATTTTTTTAATCACTTCTTTCAGAGTTGATTTTCGACCGGAGCGCGGTATCTACGACCTGCAAATCCAGAACGTTCAATATGGCAGAGACAACGGACGCTTCCAGTGTCGCATCAAGGCAGTCGGTACGGGCGCAGATGTTCATCAAGAATACTACAACTTGACTGTGCTTACGCCGCCGCAACCGCCAGTTGTGGCACCCGGTAACATCGCTGCCGCCACGGAAAATAAGAAACTTGATTTGACATGCAGCAGCATCGGCGGTTCACCCGATCCACAAATTGTGTAAGTATACAAACAAACATCCGTTTCATTTTTCGCATACGAGCTTTTCGGTACAATTTTCAATGTTGACTTTTTTCAGCTGGTATCGCGAAGGAAGCACGACCCCAATCGAAACAACTGTCAGCAAAGGCGGCTCGAAAGACTTGCCAACAACAAGTACATTATCCCTGGTTCCACGCAAGGAAGATGATGGCGTCAAGTATCGTTGTGCCGTCTGGAATCGTGCCATGACCGATGGACAGCGTCTCGAAACAACTGTTACCCTGAGCGTTAACTGTAAGTACACATTTTTTTATTGAAAAATAAAAATGATTATTATTAACGTGATTTTTCGAAAATTAAATAAAAATCAATTCCAACGCCTGACTATACATATGCACCACGGTCACTCAAATAATGAAAATTCCAATATGTGTGTGCATGTGCGATCCGAAAATACCAACCACAAGCTTTTGAACAACGTTCCCTTTTTAAAACACATGCATTTTTTATTAATTTTCATAAATTGTTTGACCCAAATAACAAAGTAAAATTTTTGATATTGTTCTGAAACATGATAGCATTGTGAGTGGCATGTGTGTCCATACACGTTAATGTATTTATTAATAATGAAAAAATTTAAATTGAGTTTATTTATTTTCTCTGCCAATTTTTCTGATTAAACGAGTTTTAATTAAATTGTAAAAATCAAACAAATGTATTATTAATAGCTTTATCATGAAAATGGAAATCACCACAAAACATTCAAATAATGTAATAATCGATGGTATTTTTTTCCCCAATTTTTTATTATAGAAAATTTTTATTAATAATTTTTTTTTTCAATAAAAGTTAAAAAATTTAATGTAAAAACCGAAAAATATATATTCAAACTTTTTGAAAAGCAAGCAAAAAAACAACAAGAACATTAAATCACAAAATAAAGCTCATTTAATGCAGGGCTTTGTCGATTTTTTTTCTTCAATAATAATTGCTCTCAGCCACTTGTGTTTTTTTTATTTTATAATGTTATGTTATGCTTCCGCTATACAATCTATAATGTTGCAAAGTTATATATAATTATTTTTCTATTATATCCAGCCAGCACGTTGTGAAGTTGATTGATTTTTAAATTTTATTATATAATATAATGTTGTGTGTGTATCGAGAGAGCAACAACGCCAACTTACCATTATTTCATGATTGCTAAATAAATAAATAAATATAAAATTTTCCAATATCATAGCAATATAAGGATACAGAAAAACCTACCAAACATCGAATACTACTTAAATTTATCGAAAAATTACAAAAATGCTTTATACATTTTTTTGTGTTCAAAAATATTTAATCAGTTTTATCTAGAGGTAGCTATACTGTTTCTGTCTACTATTAGATTTATCGCAAATTTATGTATTGAAAAAAGTTGATAAATTTTTAAAATAACACAATATTTCAATTTCAATTAATCCGACCACGTTTATCGCCATTTACCGAAACGAAAAAATGATAGGCACTGTCACGATGGTATCGGTGCACGATAGAAAATTATTCAATTAAAAATGCATCAAATCAAGTCAATTTTCTCGCTCGCTTGACTTTTCACTTCCGAACCAGTGAATGCATCGGTCTGATATGACAAATTGTCCAAAAGTTTTTCCATAAACGTAATTAGGGTGTGAATATTTGAGCGTTTATTAACTAACAAATATTTTGTGAATAAATATTCTTTGTGCTTAATTTTAATGTTAAACAACGAGAAAAAAATGTCTGAACGTCAAGACGGTACGACGAGACAAGTGAAACCAACAAACCTAACGAATCAAGTGGTTTCATTGTTTTTTCGCCTATTTTCTCGTCTTCTTCCCGGGAATGTTTCAAATGAAAAATGTTTTAATTTTTCTTCTCTTTGTATGAGTTTCGTTTTTAAAACTTTTTTTTTTTTTTTTGAAAATTTTATGTACTTTGTTCATGCTATATTTACATTTGTAATAATAATAATAACAATAAAAATAATAAAACTTTCTTGTAATTTTACGTAATTTAATAACAATAACAAATACATTCTCCATTCAATCTACATAGATATTCCCCCGCGTGCTCATGTAATTTTTCATGTAAGCATATTATTTTGTGTATAAAAATTTTGTGTTTTTTGTCTTATGCTATTTATGCTCCAAGAAATAATAAACATATATTTTTGTTGTGTTGCTTATACACTAATTTGGTTTCAAACAACAACAAGAAAAAAAATACATTCATTCACATTCGTAAGAACATAAGCGTATGATGCGATTTCTTGTCTTTATTGTGTATTCGAGTAACTTTTAAAATGGAAACGCAGAAACAAAAACACAAATCGTAGATTCTAATTTATTTATATACTTGGTGCTTGTACCAGAATTGCATTTGCAATAAAAACTGAAAACTTCGAGTGGTTTATCCCGGTTTTTATCGTGCTTTGTGCAGATTTATGGTTGAACGCTAGCTTGTCAGGGACGATTCTTGGTTTCTGTTTTGGAATTTATCATAAGTTAGATTATCTAGGTTAGTAAAAGAGGTTAAGTTTGCTTCATTTCACCCTTTTTTCCGAATCAGTTCATTCTCCATTATTATCATTATATTGCTAGACCGGAAGAGGTGAAATATGATTGAAAGTATTCTTTGATTTTTTCTTCTCCCTTGCATACGAAGAGGGAAATTTCGTTTTCGTTTATGCGAACAGGAAAAGGAGAAAATGAAATTTCAAATAAAAACGAACAAAAATTGGTTATAAGTACGAGTGTTTTCTATTTTTGTTCAAGTATTGTTGTTGATATTATTTATTTATATATACATACAATAAACAACAATACTCAGGAAAAATATTATTTTTTTTTTATTTTTTGTGAAGGTTCTGCAATTTAAAAATAAATAGAAAACAGACTATTTTTAGCGTTGACTGAAAAATGTTTGTTTTGCAAAAAGTGTTCGACAATGTATGAGGAAGTCCTTTTTGCTTTCTGAAAAGTTATAAGGCTGCTTCAAACTTGTTTTGAAATCTTTTCCTAAAAAATTTTTTGAATTTGAAAAATTTTTTTATATGAAAAAAAAAATTATAAAATAAAATTTTTTATAACAACTTTCGGCCGTTTTTAAATATTTTTACATTTTTTAAAATAATTAATTATTTTTTAAATTCAGTGAAAATATTCGCAAAAATTTAAATAATTATAAAAATAAAAATAATTCATACGTCTTATTCATTTTCATACAAAATTGATATTTTAAAAAACTTCGATTTTTTTGTATATTTTTTCAAAATTTTCTTGAAAAATTTTTATATTTATGAAAGAGGGCATGCAACAAAAACTTAATAAATTTAAGGCGGCCTAGTGAAAAAAATCCACTCAATGTCTTTCAAAACGATTCTTTTTTTTATTTTGAAAATCTTACAAAAGTAGAAACACAACATAAGAAACACAATCACGAAAATTGTACAATAACGATAATGATTCTGAAAGCGATAAGAAAAAGCTTGTAGATGACGGAAAAAAGGGAAAAAGCGGAAGTTTGTTGTATGTATAAAATTATACACAGAAAAGGATTACACATGTATTTAAATGAAAAACGCGTGACACTTTTCGTAACCCAAAGCTTATTCGCTACTCTTCTTATATATATGCCTTACTTTTGTTGATGTTGTGTTTTTTTTCTGTTACGCTGCCAGAAGTAATTCATTGGGCTGAGCAACGCAACACAACGACAGAAGAAACGCAATTAACCAAATTAAATGTTTTTTCTTACACATTGAAGGGTGACGAACGAAGGCTCCTTTTCCCGTTAATTTCCTCGTAATTCAAAAATTATCACGTAATTTTTACGGAGACCATTTCTTTTTATATTTTTTTTCTTTTTTCCTCCACATTCACACGCAGCGCAAATAAACTGCGAGAAAAATATGCAAGTTAGACCGGAAAAGTGTTTCATGTTGTCTGGTGTATAGATATGGCAAAAATATACAAGTAAAACAATTTTGGTCTTTTTTTGATGAAAATGAAAGAGAATGTAGCGTGCGTGTGTGCCCTGTTATGTTATTGTTGATATCGTGTGTACATACAATCACAACTCAAAACGGAAACATATTACCACAGAGCATAATATTTACATATTTTACCCGGCAATAATAACTGTGGTGAACGCATTTAAAAGCTGATAATAAGCAGATGGTGAGGATTAAATGAATGAAAATAAATACAGGCACTTGTAATTGACAAAATCATAAAAAAATATTACATTGACAAGGATAGATAAGAAACTGTGATTTGATTGGTGTGTTAATTTGTTGTAAGATAAGTGAATCGTCTGCCTTTTCACATAAAATAGACTCATTTTTTACGGAATTTGTCCCACAGTGCGTCTAGTTTTTTTTCTCTGTCTAAAAAAATATACATAAATTTTTGTGTGGCAATGTAATGAAATGCAATTAATCATCAAAGTACAAGAATTGCGTGATCGTCCACAATTTAATGAGTGCTTTATCACAAAACAAGCAGTGAACTAACAGAACTCTGACATTTTATACACAAACACACAATTGCTCATT
Organism: Culicoides brevitarsis; assembly: GCF_036172545.1. Taxonomy (NCBI): domain Eukaryota; kingdom Metazoa; phylum Arthropoda; class Insecta; order Diptera; family Ceratopogonidae; genus Culicoides; species Culicoides brevitarsis. The sequence continues at coordinate 21,040,498 of NC_087086.1, read as the reverse complement.
TCCAATCTACCTTTTCGCTTAACGAGACCAAAAACTTCTAATCATCTGCATGCGTGTGTTACCTTTTTCCTAGACTTCATTTAAATTTAATAGACTCTCTATAATATATAATGTTCATTTTGTGTGAAATTGTCTGTGTTTATTTTAATTGAAGATAAAATTCATATTTTAATGTGTGTTCTTTTCATTTTTCATCACATAACACAATCCCGCACAGACACACACAGAAAAAAAAAGAATAAAATATTGTAGACTCCAAAAATGGTTTGATTTAGACGTAACATTTTCAAATGAGTCTTTGGGGAGCGTTTTATCTTCTCATGCCTTGAATTTTTTTCCCGGACTTTTCTTTTAATATTTATAATATAATAAAAAAAAATCTAGGTGGCTACTGTAAACATAATAAATATAATATATATTATTAAATGAAACATGTTGTTTGAGAGTTTTCACAGAAAATAATAAAAAACAATAAAAAAAATCTCTTGAACACAATGTGAACCGTTTATAAAGAGATTTATGTGAATTAAAGGAATTTTATATGTTTTCTAGCATGTGCATGATAGGTTATGAGCGACCTACGGGGGAGTAGCTAAATGGCTTTTATGGAAACGGAAGAAGATGAACGTTTATTGGTCTCTTGCATGGTCGTCCTTTTTTATTTGAACAGTGAAAGTTTTTTCTCGGTGTCATGTTTCGCCGAGTAATTTGCAGATAAACAACTATTTCGACCTAATTTCCCTAAATTCCCCGAAAAAATGCCATAAATTTAAATTAGCATTCCTTGATATTAATAAAATAACAGTAAAATTAACTTTGAATGAACCAATTTAACATAAAAATACAAACAAACAAGAGAATAACCGACCACTACAACTACTACTCGTACCTATTTCTCGATGTTTAAAATTAATTATAGTAATAAAACCACAACCAGGAATTTAAATGTATCTGTTTTATTTTTTCCTCGCAGTACTCTTTCTCTGCTGCTGCTGTGTGTGCATAAACACTAAATATGCATATCTGTTATTTGTTTTGAAATTGCATTGCCTGGCATTTTAAACTAGATAGATAGCAGTACACTACAATCACGTATCTTGTTATGCATGCATAATATAATATAAACTTAAACTCACAGATTTAAAATCGCTTGTACCACATGTACATTTTTTACGCACATTCATTGAACTATATATTTATTCCTTTTCCTCCGAAATCTGTTTTCAACTTTTTTTTGTGTTGTTTTTAAAATAAACTGCACGTTGTGGCGCGCGGGTTAAAAAGCTAAAAACATTATTTTGTATAAATATTTTTTCTTCTGTAGAAAAAAAAAATGAAGAAAAACCAGACTTTTAAGAAGATACTGAATTTTTACAAGAGATAAAATGTTTATACTGATTTTTGTTTATTTGATTTTCTGATCCGGTAATTGACTTTGCATCAGAAAAATATTTAGGTTTATCGTTTTCTTGTCTGTCTCTACGTACCAACCTATGCGGAAAAACACATGTTGAAAAATATAATAATGAATCATGATTTTGAAATTGTTTGAAAATGTTGTCTGTCTTCGAGCAAGAAAATGACAAAACATGTATATGATGAAAACATAAAATGATAGTTTTTAGTTCTTCTCAAGTACGGTGGTGGTATGATTGCCAGTCCGGTTGCAACAGACAACAAGCAATACAAATAAAGTGCAATGAACCGTAAGTGTTGTTTGTATTGTGTTGCCTCTGTGTTGTTATTGAACATCATCAGTGGCTTTTTCTTACAGTCCATTCAATGGAAGTCACATGTTATGTTAATGCAGTAGTATCAGTAGAGACTTCAGACTTTAGTACTCCGAACCCGATTACTCGATTAGATTCCTCAAATCCTCAAGTCGAATAATTTTACATGAAAATTTGAAACAATCTTTAAAAATAATACTTTTTTTATTAAATAAAAACCTTAAATTTATTATTTTCACTTTGAATAATAATAAAAAAATATTTTTGGAGAATTTCTTACAACCAAAGCTCAATTTTATGAAATTCTTTAGAATTTCTAATATTTTTAAAATTCAGCTAAAATACACATAAACAAAACTTCAATATATTTTGCAATAATTTAACAAAAATACAATTCTTTGAATTTTTAATTTTCAAACTAAATTTTTTGCAGTTTTTTATTTCCAGTAGAAAATTTTCTTAAACTTAAAAAAAAAATAAAATTTTTTAAATATTTTGCTCGAATATTTAAATATACTCGACTAAATTCTCGGCTTCTCGAAAGTGTCGAGTAATTGGAGTCTCTCAGCACAAGTTTCCTTTGATGACAGTATTCCTTGTTTGTTTTATATATTTTTTTTCCTTAAAAACCTTGAGTTTAAGTTTTTCCTCCTCTAAAAGTTGTGCTATAAAATAATTCAGGAAAAAAAACTTTATACACAAAACATAAATGCTTTGTTCTTTAGATAATGATGACGATGGCTTAAAATCGTAAACACACATGGTAACACCAGCACTTTTGAAATGCTTAAATAAATAAAGTTTAAAAGGCTATAACATTATATACATATTGGCAGTGTAAGCTTGTAACACTATTCAAAATGTTCATATGTGAAAACAGTAGTTAAACTAACAGTAGATGGAAGCAATGTTGAGCAACATTCATAAAACTATCTATTCATGTATGAACGGAGCTTAGTTTAGTGAGAGAGAATTAAAATGCGTGTTGTTTTTTTATTTTATATATTTTCCTTCATCATTAATATTATCTTTTTCCTCTTAAATTGTTGTCTTTTAGTATTATGTAGCACACATCATAACCAAACACACACATACACTCTCACGTAAGATGTCAATAGTCTCTTTTTTTTAAGAAGACGACGTCGACGACGACGATGGAGAAGAAAAAAAGAAGTAAGAAACCGGTTATGAGCTTACATACATGCAGAAGTGCTCAAGTCATACATGTATGAAAGTATAGACTTTTTTACTTGGCATCAATCTTACGTTTGTTATCTTGCTGGCTGCAACAACTTACACACATGTGTGAGTTAAAGTTACTTTCATGCCATACGATGCCGTACGAATATAATGAAAGGTGAACTTGATTGAAACTAGCTTACACAAAGGAGTTGAGGCACAAGCTAACGGTGTCATGTTTATTCTATCTTTCGTATTTTTCTCTTAAATATATGTTGTGTGACGTGGTTAAAGTGAAATGCAGCAACGAAATCAGTTAAATGACGTTGGCTTGTTCAAAAATTTCTTCAATGATGATGACGATAATTATCTCGACTGAAGAATTTTTGTGTACACATACAAACATTTATCTCAAAATGGAGTTTCTTGTCGAAAAAAAAGAAACTTTGTTTTTAAGCAACAATGTTTCGAAACAAATTACGAGGAAAAACAATGAGAAGTCATGCTTATTTCCATTAGTAATGAAAAAACTCATATTCGTTTAAAAAAGTAATAAATGTTAAATAATTTCTTTTGTAAAATGATATTTATTACGTGTTTAAAAAAACTATTGTATTGATAATTATTTTATTATCATAATAAAAAAATATATATTCGTCCAAATAAATACTACGAACAAAAGTTTTATAACTTCAAAATGGAGTTCGATGTAGTATTTGAGCCAGCTGTTCACTTCTCTTTTTATATCATGAAAAAAAAAATCATTTAAAAGGTGCATGCACACTTTACAACATTCACCTTTCAATAATATAATTTAAGTTTTCATCTTCATATCAACTCCTCCACGTATTTTTCCTACATCACTTGATTATATCATGATTAGATAAAAAAAAATGTAATTCAAATGGATGATATTGCATTTTATGTGATTTGATTCAACTCACTGTCGAGTCACTTCTTCGGCAACAGGGCACTTACTCGTCAGCCACTGATGCTGACATTAACCGGTAACTGAAAAAAAAAATAATAAGAAAATTCTAATATAATAACAATAAAAATAATAATGATGATGATGGAACAGTTAAGATGATAATAGAATATTAACTATCTCAGAACCTTCCTTCTTTTTTTAAGAAAAAAAAATATTGTGAAGAACATCATCAACTTGTTTTCTTCGATGTACCTTCACACAATATAATACAAGTCTCTCCTATTATTATGCTCAATGCTTTAGATGACGCTATATTCTTCTTCCATTATATTATTCTAATTTATTTATAATTGAATAATAAGTAATATAATGATACATGAATGTTTGCTACTCACGGCAATAACAACAATTTTTTGTATTTCAAAGAAATACCATTCACTTTTTACAATTTGAAGCATATTCGTAAAGGCATTGTATGACTAATCGTATCAAGTTAGTCACGATCTGTTTTCAGCTATTTCATTGTAAATGTATCATAGAACCCAAAATATGAGTAAATAAAAGAAAAAACATACAAAAACATTATCTTTCCTATTTCGGACTTTTTGTAAGTTTGTTTAAGGAAGTATTTTATTGTTATTATTACTATAATATTGGACTTTTCTTTGCTGTTGCCACATTTCTATTTGCGAAATGCGTCTGAAAACGTTTCATAGTGGAAAATATATCTCTATAAGGACTCAAAGATTAGCAGAAAAAGTTATGTCAGGCAATAACAAAAATTTAGGACTTTCAATAATCATAAGTTGTCATATTTGTAGCTTAGTATTAGAGTTTTAGCCGAAAAAAAATAAAGGATTTCTTTTTTCATGGCAATTAGTGAAAGTTTGAATGATCAACAACTCAGCTGGAAACGTATTGATAGCACACGTGAAATACAAAAACGCGGCGTTGAAAGCCTTTTATGTATAAAAAATTTAACAAATGGTTTTTTAACAACGAACATCCACTTTTTGGCCATATCAATATTTATATTAATATTCAATCAGGATACACTCCATTGGACATTTCCTCCTGATATTTATATTTTTTTTATGTTCATGTCAAACATGAAACGAGAAACGAAAGAGTTTGTTGGTATCAGTAGTTAGTAACACAATATGAACGCGCAAGTACACAAAAAATATACAAAATTTTATTTATTACACAAAAAACCACTATAAGCACTCGTTTTTTTTTTTTTTTTTTTTGGAATATTGTACATAAATATATAGAGGGAAAAAAAGAAAAACAAACAATAAATGACGGACCATGGTCATGCGAGATGCGATACAACAATTGTTTGCTTAACTTCATACTTTTTTTTTACACAGAAATGGAACTTTATGAAATAATAAATGAATGTTAAATAACATCACATCGTCGTCATGATTCCCTCCGAAAAAGAGGCTTCACAAAAACATGATACTCGAATTAGTTACAGCACACAAATGTTGATTTTTGTGAATGTCTTTTTTTTTGTTGTTGAGGCGAATGGATTGCTTGTGGCTGTCCATCCAACAATGCACATGCTGTATTTTATCGTTATGCCTGCATTCTCATTGGGAATTCGAGTTTTCTCAATTCGGGAAAAAACTTATTCGATTTTATTTTTGCCGTTTTTTTTGAACGGATTCAATTATGTCCTAGGACGGGTTCAGAATATTTAAACAAAATGTACGATAAAAAAATCTGTTAATCTCAAAGGATATCTTCCATAAAGCGTTTCAAATATAATCTGATTATCTAACGTTTTTTAAAGCTACATTTTTTAAAGTTTAAATAATTTTAATAAAAAGCGCATTTTTTATAATTTTACTTTTTTTCATTCATCTTTTAAAAAAAATGATAAAAATCCAAAATAGAAAAATCAATATACCTATTTGCATATTACGGACAGACATGCAACAAAATTATAATGCATTTGCAACGCCATCGAACAATCTTTGCTAAGTGAATACAAGCATATTCTCTTTTTTTCGAGCAAATTCAATTATGGAACATGGTAAAGCGCCTTTACTCTACGCTCTACACTAATGTTTCCTAAATTACTTCTACCAAAGCTTTGATCTTGTTTGTGTAGTTTGAATATTATTTAATTAAAAAACTTTATAATAAGTATCTATAAAACTATTAGATTGGATGATGTGTATTTAGTAACATATTTTCCGTTCCGTCTTTCTTTCGTTGTTGCATTGCCGCTTTTGTATCTTTTCCTTGAATTTGCTTATGATTTAAAATGGAAAAAACAGAAAATAAATATTGCAGTTTAACAAACTTGCTATAAAAGTATAAAAAAAAGATAAGGAAAATAAATAAACAGAAATCTGTTCTTTACTTTTAAAATGCCTCTTTCATGATGAATTTCGAGCTATTTGAGAGTATTTGGAAAATCGTATTATCTGGAAAGCGAACATGAGCACTAATACAGGAAAAAAAAATAAATCAGCACCTCATATTACGCGTTCTAAGTTGACTTGAACATGATTTCCCGTTAAATATAAAATCCACTGTACACAACATGAACAACAACTATTTATCTCTCGTGTTGTTAAGAGTAAAATATAGTGACGACATGAAAATAAAAATGCAGAAAATTATTTTCTCCCGGGATACAACCGATAATAGTTAGCTGTTGTATAACCGTACCTCGAGTCATGCTCTGGCTGCACTTCTAGCTAGGTTGCATTTCTAAATATAATAATAAAAGTTTGTTGTTCATTTTCATTGTGTGTGTTGTTGTTGTTGTGTTTTGCATTAAAAAAGGAAGAGCTTTTTATTAAAAGTGAGTGAGAAGACATAAGCACACATAGCGTCTCATGCAAATAATCTACTTTGCATTTGCATAATAAAAATGAAAATTAAAATAATAAGCAAACAAACGAGCAGGCAGACAGGAAGACACATGTTGTGTGTGTGTGTGTGGCGAAACAAAGCCGTTTAGTGTATGGATTTGCGGAGAAAAAGAAGAAAAGTGTCTGATGCAGAAATAATTGCTAATATGAAGGACGGGATGTTCTTTCTTTTTCCTACTCTCCATTAAAAAAAAAAGTTTATGCAATAATTTTTTTTCTTTTTCATTTCAGACTATCCACGTGTCGAAGTTGGTCCCGAAAACCCGTTGCGTGTGGAGCGCGATCAAACTGCCAAACTTGTTTGCAATGTCGATGCCAAGCCAAAAGTCACAAATGTCCGTTGGACCCGCAACAACCGCCATATTAGCTCGTCCACCGAACACATCATCAATCGTGTTTCCTCAAGTGATAGCGGAAAATACACGTGCGCCGCTGACAACGGTCTCGGTCAAGTAGGCGAACAAACTATCGAGCTGGATGTTCTTTTCCCACCAATTGTCGTCATCGAATCGAAGACTCGCGAAGCCGAAGAACGCGAAACTGTCAATATCCGTTGCAATGTCACCTCGAATCCGCCACCAGTTGCGATTGAATGGCACAAAGAGGGATCTCCTGATTTCCGGTATGTCGGCGATGTTTTGACATTGCGTGATATTCGTGCGGAACATGCAGGAACATATTTGTGTCGCGCCGTAAACATGATGAATCCGTACAATGGAAAGCCCGTGGAACGCGTTGGAAATGCTACAGTTGCTGTTCTCGTGAGACATCGTCCCGGACAGGCTTACATTAATCCGAGCAAACCTGTTGTTCATGTAGGAAATCCCGTTACTTTGACCTGTAATGCTAATCCTCCAGGCTGGCCGGTGCCGCAGTACAAGTGGTTCAAGGATCCCGAAGGTGACGGTGGAGCACAAACTGTTTTGGCACAAGGTTCCACATATGTGATTCCTCGCGCGCACTTGGGAACTGAAGGAAAATATCATTGTCATGCAGCTAACGAGTTAGGACACGGAGAAATGGCAACAATTGTCTTGGAAGTACAACAACCGCCACAATTCCTCACAAAATTGCAAGGACACATGACGAAAAGAGTTGGAGAATCGAATTATGTTGTTGCCTGCAGTGCCAAAGGCAAGCCTCGTCCCTCAATCAAATGGTTGAAAGACAACAAGGAAATCATCAACGACGGAAATCTCTACGAAATTGATACCTCATACGATGAAGGACCCAATGGAATGGTTACCGTTAAAAGTAACTTGAAATTCACCGGAAAATCGAGACCAGCTGGAAATCAACTCGTATCGGGAGATCGTGGAGTTTACAGTTGCTTGTACGAAAATGAAGTGAATATGGCAAACAGCACGATGCACTTGCGTATCGAACATGAACCGATCATTTTGAATCAGTACAACAAAGTTGCCTATGATATTGGAGAGACAGCTGATGTGGTATGCAAAGTTCAAGCTTATCCCAAACCAGAATTCCAATGGCAATTTGGAACAAACACCGCATCATTGCAATCAACATCGGACGGCCATCACGAAATTATCTATTCGAACGATAACAACGACGTTTATACCAGCGTTTTACGTATCCACAACTTGAGAGCGCAAGATTACGGCGAATATCAATGTCGTGTCAGCAATACAATGCAAACAATTCGTGCCCATATTCGTTTACAACCGAAAGGCAAACCCGAAGAGCCTTTGAATTTGCGTGCGGAAGACGTTGGTCCCAACTATGCCACACTCAATTGGGATCCTGGATTCGATGGCGGTTTGAGCAACACCAAATATTTCATCTCGTACCGCAAAGTGCCCGTGCCCCATGATAACCAAGTAGCAGCTGGATGTGACATGATGACCACTACCTCAACCGAATGGTCCGAATTCGATTGTCATCGTGATGTGCCATGCAACGTAACGCCCCTCGATCAACATCAAAGTTATGTCTTTAAGGTAAAAGCACTCAACTCCAAGGGTAGCTCCAAATATTCAACGGAAATCGCAACAACTACAAAAGTCAGCAAAATTCCATCGGCTATTCATGTGACATTCGACCCTGATTCGCATGTTTTGGAAGTAAATGTTGGTGCCACGTGCTTGGCATTGATTGCGGTTGTCGAATCTGTCGTTCATGATTTGGCACATCAAACACCCGTTTGGCAAATTATGGAAACTGTCCCACTTTCCGTCGATGGACGCCAACAAATGAACACTGAAGTTAAAATTGACCATATTATGTCACGAAAAGGACATTCGAAATCACCCGCTGGCATCTCGAAACACGAATACGAAGATTTCCCACTTCCGTTGGAACATGATTTGCGCGATCCTCAAGTGCGAGTGAAATTGTGCTTGAAAGCCAACCAAGATCATTGTGGAGAGTACACTGACGCAAGCAGTGAGTATTTTTTTTTTTAATTTCGTTATTTTTTAACCTTTCGTCAATTTTTTTCGAATTTTTACAAAATTCTAATTTTTATTTAATTTTTTTTCCTAGTTGGTGTCGCTAATTTATCACAAGCTGGAGTCCTAGCAACACCCACTTTGATCGCGATCATTGTTTCATGCATTGTCTTTGCCTTAGTTGTCGGACTTATTCTAATGTTCTGTCGTTGCAAGAAGAACCAATCAAAGAAAGGCATGCAAAGCAAGGACTACGAAATGGATCAACGGCCTTCAATTGTGGCGCAACAAAATCAAGCTCCGCCACCATACTATCCAGCTAGCGGTCTCGATAACAAGGCATTGGAGCACTCAATGGACTTGGCATTGGCTCTTGAAGAGCAGAAAAATGCCGTCTATGCTCAAAACGGTTACGGCTATCACACACAAGGATTGGGAGTCCCCATGAATATGCCTAGTCAAGAATGTAAGTAAAAAATTTTTTGTCATTTTTTAGTTTGCTAAGCTTTTGTAGACATTTAGAGAATATGAGTGTAACGACCTTCTCTTTTTCATTACCTCATGCTTTCCCTAAAAATGTTAATACATATTAATTAGGACTAGTTAGTACAGTAACAGGTAAAAATTTGCGTAGTTCATAAATTGCTCCAAAACTGTATCCGAAATTCCTTGAAAATATTTTCTAAAATACCTAAATTTTATTTAATTTTTTCCACAGGGGTTAGTATGGGTTACATGCAAGAAAATAGTTATTCCAATTCGAACAATGGTGGCAGCGTCAATTCACAAGACAGTTTATGGCAACTTAAGATGGGAGGCGTCAATGGTGGAGTTAATACCAATTCTGCTCAACTGATTCCTACACATAATTATGCGGACCGCCAGCCATCGTACAGTTATGATCCTCTCACACATGGCGGTTATCGTGTCGTTGACGACTATGCCCCCTACCCAACGTTACAGACTCCCAGCAGCCAAGTAGATGATTATCATAATATGCGCAACAGCCAGAATCCCTCTCGACAAGATTATAGTAGCAGCGAGCCCTATGCAGCTGTGCATAAGCCAAAGAAACGATTAGATCAACATCTAGGTAAGTTTATTATTATTTTTTTTTATTAAAAAAAAAGTTAATTTATATTTAAAATTTTCAGATTCTCCATATCATGACGTAAGTGGCCTCCCAGAGCAATCATATATGGAACATCCTGGTATGATGACAGGTGATCATCATTCGCAACTTGACATGGATCCGAATAAATCGATGCCAATGCAGATGCAACAACACTACGACGAAAGTATGGAGAACGAGTATGCCATGTCGTCAAATACGCGAAATCGTCGAGTAATTCACGAGATAATTGTCTGAGATACGCCAAGGGTACGTTTTGCGGACGAGCCGTGCCTATGACTAGAGTCCATAATTCCCGAAGAAAATGAAGATGAAACAGAAAATCAACACGAAAAAAATCCACCACCACCAACGATATACAAGTAAAAACAGCACAAACTCTAGAAAAATTATGACTGACTCACTAAAAAAAGAATATTTTACGTTATAATTAGGCAAAATCAATTTAGGACTTTAGAAAAGAAAAATGAAAAAAAAAAAGAAAAATCGGTTCGCAAAACACTTAAACGTGCCCTTATACAACATTGCTATAATTTATCGAGGAAAAATGTTAAAAATTTCTATAAATACTAAACGAAAAAATGAAAAAATAATCAGTAATTAAAAAAATGTGTAAAAATAATCAAATTTGAATAGTACATGACAGCTTTAGGTCTCTCATTTGAACCTGAAAAGTATTTTAATATATAAAATATCTTAAAAACGTTAAGATTTTGAAGATAATGTAGTTAAATTTAAACCAAACCTATACATATATTTTTCTATATATTAAATGTGACACGACACACGAGTTTTGACGATATTTTTAGGTTTTTTTGGTAAATAAATGTTTTAAATACATATTTTATAAATCGCCATATTTTTGACTGAGTAATTAAAGCAATGTTAGTTAGACTTAATTTCGATATGTTTTACAAGAAATATATAAAAAATCAAAAGCCTTTGTAAAATCATATCTAACCAAACTGGGATCGATTCAAAAAGGCAGCAAAATCGTTTCAAAAAGTTAATGGTGCACTCTAGTCGTTGGTTTTTTATTAGTTTAAAACTTTCGAATAAATAAAAGGTGTTTTAAAGATAAAGAAAAAAAATTGATAGATCTCTGTACAAAATATAAATTTTTTGGGGCTTTTTTATTCAAAATATATATATATATACGTATAATGAAAGTAAAATTAGCTCACAATTATAATAAAAACAATATATATATATTTATATGCTTCCCAGTAAAACAAGAGAGAAAAAATAAAACATTACTAAAATAATAAGTGAGATTGGTGCTGAAATTATATTAAATGAAATGCATTTTTATTGTATTGCAATTATTAAAAGAAACACACACAAACGTCGAACAATTGCCATTTTTTATCAAATTATGTTTAATTAATTTTTACTCATTTTTTAGTTAAATGTTAGTTTAGTTTATATGTTTTAAAATACTTAATATTATTATAAAATTATTTTAATATTTGTACATTCTTTAAGGAGTGAGGAGAGATGATAGTTAACACATTTCGATGTTAACTCTTGTCTGTTCTCTCTTCAATAAAAGGTTTATTTGTTAAGTTTTATTTTTATTACAGTACAAAATTGTATTTTTTTTAAATTAAAAACAAACATGAATGTTAATCATTTTTCTAATTAATTTCCTCTATTTGAATTATCTTTTTATATTTAGTTAGTTTTGTTAAAAATATCAAATATAGTACTTAAAAAAACCTTTTTTATATTTAAAAGCTAAACAAAACGTATCTTTTATCTACTTTAATTAAAATAAATTTGAACGATTTTAAAATAATTTTAAACATTATCATTTAAAAAAAGAAAAATAAAATGATATAAAAAGAAATCATACTTAAAATATATTTGGGAAGAAATATTTAATGTACATACAAAAAAAAAGTTTATCAAATAAAAAAAAGTATAACTAAGAGAAAATTAGGATACAGAGAATTTAAAGTGATAAAAACTTAAGATGTTCTTAAAATAACAACGGTGCACATCCAAATTTTTAATTTTTTTGCCATACATATAAATTTATGTATTAAAATTTGGATTATTATTTTTCATACCGTTACCTTCCACCCTCCTCATTACCTGCTGTTCTAAGTAATCTTTATATTTTACATAATATACATACATAAAATAATAAAATAACATTAAAAAAAATTAACTATAAATAAAAGTAATGTAAGAAAAAATCTAAGCTATATTTTAATGTGTAAATAAAAACAAAAAAACATAGAATAGAGAAAAAAATAAAAATTTTAGATAAGTTTACAGATTTATAAAAATATAAATTGAATAAAGGAAAAATGTTAAACACATATTTTTAGTTTATATGAAAAGTGAAATTAAATATAAATACACACAAACACACACACGTAAACTATATATATTCAACTTTAATATGTGAAAAATATGGAAAACTGAAAATAAAGCAAAAATTCATTATAAAAAGAGTGTTTTATTTAAACATATATGATTAACGGACAATTTCAATCCCAGTTTTTCAAACTCAATTCGAACACTTGACAAATAAATAAGTTCATACTCAAATACTTTTTTAAACTAAAAAATGTTAATAAATAATGGTAAACTTACCAATAAAAGAAGGTGCATTTTTTTTCAAGGATCTTATAGAAAGGATTAACATTCAAGAATTATCCAAGATTTTTAAATATTTGAAAATTTTTGTAAGTATATATTTGAATACTCGCTTTTTACATCACTATTTGAGGTTCACAATAAAATGTTTTTTAATTAAATTAAATTCTCCAGCAACTGTCCTGAGTAATTTGCATATTTCATAGTACGAAATTATAACTTTATTGTCCATACATATTGAGCAATTTTTTTAAAATTTAAACGCTTTTCTTTTCTGGATTTTCGGGATTCAGAGTATCATATAACGGCAAAAAATGGGAACGGATTTTTTCATCTACACAAAAAGTCTCCAGAAGTTTTGCCATTTTTCAAAGAAATTTTGCTAATTTTGCACTTAAATTTTTCTACAAAATATTTTCCAAACCATGAATTCTTTATAGACAATCGAAAGTGAAAGATGAATAAATTTAATCGTATTTTTTTTATTAAATCTTTTCTTTATGGCAAGAGTATTTTATTCGGTGTGTTATTTACTTTCGTTAGCAAAGAAGAAATTATCAAAGCAGAATTCACTTTCTCTTGTAATTATAACGGGCAACAGGGAATGAACGACTTTGTCTACATTGAACCAAAGCATCTCCCGATGTGCCTGTGGGGCAAGTACAAACTGCCAAATGTCTCTTAGCATGGCATTCAGCTCCAATTCCACATTGTCCAATGCAAGGATCTACACATTGATAAGCGACACAAGCACGATGATCAGAACACTCGGAATCTGATTGACATTCACCCTAAAAGAAGATTTTTTTTAATTTTGTAAATTTAAAGTTCGCAAATTTATGAATCTTACTCTGACGCAGTTACTCAATGCATTTCCTGTATATCCTGGAAGACATGTGCACACAGGTCTTTCTTTACCAGATCTATCGTGTCCTGTTAAGTTTTGGTGAATGAGAAAAATTTTATTTTTTAAGTTCAAAAAAAAAAAAAATAAAATCTTACCTGGAACACATTGAGCATTAGCACCACAAGGATTAGGAATACATAAATCTTCTTTCGTGAATGGACGACATCTAACAAAAGGATCTCCCGTCATGTCACGTGGACACGAGCAAACTGGCGTAAGTCCTCTCAAATTACAATCGGCTCCCACGCCGCAAGCGCCATCACAAGGATTTTTACAGATGCCATAAATGCAAGCTGGCTTACTTCCCGGACAATCGACGTCTCCGTAACATTCGGCACGACATTCAGTGTATGGCGATCCGATATAGTTCTTGGGACATTCACAAACAGCACGATGATTCGAGACACGAACACATTGCGCACCTTTGCCACATTGATTGCATGACGAGACACATTTGAAGTTTTGACATTGTTCTTGGGGTCCACAATGACTATCGGATTCACATTCGTGGTTGCATCCGGTGATTGGTTGTCCAACAAAGCCAGGGAGACATGTGCACGTAGGAACGCCATTAATTACTTGACAGTTTGTGTTTACTCCACAAGGAGACGGGTGACATAATTCCTCTGAAAAGAAAAATAACCTTGTTAAAAACACATCAAACTATTGATATATCGTCAACAAATAATTATTATGTCCCATTTACGTCTTCTTAATTGCTTTAATTTGCATATCTCAACGATTTTGAAACCTTAAGAAATTGATCTAATAATGACCAACCTACGATCTCCGGTGATTTGTTCCAATTTTGGTCAAAGCGTTTGCAAATTCTGAATAAATAATTAACGCACAACAATAAAACATCATTAAAATGAACGATTCTTCATAATGAATGAGCAGATTTTAAAAAAATCCATATTTAGTTCTTACGAGACATCAGGCGTCTCCACTGAAACTTTAATTTTTTTGCTCTGAAACTGTTCATACAGCTCCGTAGTTATTATAAAGCTAATTCTTGATCAAGCTTGACACCCACAAAAATAAGTATGTTTTTTGTGTTTGCTTTGTTTCATTGTTGTAAATAATTAATATTCATTTGACGCCTTTTGATTGATAAATAATGTCGGTATTCTAGATTAAATTTTGCAAACATGCTGTGTAAATAACTGAACTTGATCTTGCGCCTTGAAATAATTTGTCTTCCTACTCTTCCGATTTCAAGTAAATATATTTCCGTAAAAAAATTACGTCTTAAGTATGCTTAAAAATGTAACAATTGCACATTTTTTGATCTAAAAAGCAATCAAAAGACCCTTTAACATCTAAAAAAATCATCTTTTTGTAAAATTTCAAATCAATTTTTGCAATTTTAGGTCTTTTTTAACTTCAGAGGAGGTCGCAATTGCACCTTTTGGATCTGCCCTTGATTGCACTTACCTGGATCTTGAAGCCGGCAGTGACTGAACGGATCTCCAACATATCTGTTAAGACATGAACATACCGGAACATGATTTCTGGTTTCGCATTTGGCATTGGTACCGCAAGCATCAGCGCAAGGATTAACACAATGACCATTTCGACAAGCCTGGTGTCCTCCACATTCACTATGATCCAAACATTCCGCTCGAGAACAGTGTGTCAATGGATTTCCAGAATGTCCGGGTGGACAAGAGCAAACTGAGAAAAAAAATTTTAAAATCTATTAATAAAAATATTATTTTTTGTACAAACCTGGTCTGCCGCCAGATGCTTCTCTACAAATTGCATTTGTTCCACAAGGGTTGTTACTGCAGCCAGCACCTACAAAGATGTCATAATAGTATCGTCGTCTTGCAGGAAAATAAGAGTCGCCTTTTTATTACAGAAAAAAAAGAGAAGAAAGCAAAAGAAAAGAAAGAACAAAAAATTTTTTTGAGAAAATCTGAACCAAAAATTAAAATTTGGACACCAAACATTTCGTTGTTACTTTGCAATAAATTAATTCTTATTAAAAAGAATGAAATGAAACAAAGTTAAGGCACAAGTTAGTTTGCGAAATTGCTCAAAAAATATCCAAATTCAAAGGTTAACAAGATAGACGGAGAAATTTGCAAGGTGCAATGGTGCAATTTTGGGCACAGAAATCAATGAAGAAAAAGGCTGTCTTCAGTGATTTCTGTAATTTTGAAAATTTCTTAAGCACATTCATTAGAAACAGATAAAAAGGGGAAAAAAAGACTTGAAAGTCGTCAAAAATTATAATTGTTATGTGCCTTCTGGTGCATTATGTGCTATTTGTGCAGTATTTGAATATTCAATTGTATGAGTTGAATCACTTGATCTGTAAGAAATATAATCGTTATAATACGATATCGGGGCGTAAGATCTTGAGTAATAATACGGATGAGTTCCAGATGATGTTCGATAATAAACCGTTTGTCCAGTTTGGTGATATCCCATACCTAACGATGGCGAGAACAGCAATGCCACAAGGACAAGTGACAACAAAGACTTCTGTAAAGAAATATTAAGCAAAGCTCTTAATAACAAAGGAGTGGTTGATTATCGACGTCTTATTATTTTTTTAGAATTATCTTTTGTCTGTTTATTTTTTAGTGACGTCAATCTTTTGTCAGGTTTTTTTATTCTTTTGTTTCCTATTATTATATTTTTTTGCCGAGTTTTAAAACTTTTTTTCAACAATTTTTCACTTTTTTTTATTCTCAAGTCTTTTGAAGACGACGAGCCTGATTTTTATCCGGGATTTTATTTATGTATTTTCATTATTTTTTTTTTTATTCAGCAAAATCGACTTTAATAAATTTTATTATTTTTTTTTTTGCTCACCATTTTTGTAATTTATACAATCGTTCACAAAATAAATATTTTTAACACTTTAACTCCACTCTCATATTAAATCCAATGTTCGAGCAGCAACTAAACAGAATTCTGTTGCTGACCGTCAATTTATAGTCAGAAGAATCAAAACAAAACGAATAATTTTCATGTATATAATCGCGCATTAACGACAGATTTGTATGACTTTTTGAACGAAAAATAATTCAAAAACCAGAATCAGGGTAAAAGAATATACGCGACGCGCGTACAACGACGCGAAGCAGTTTGAACTTGAACTTCCATATAAAAAGAAATTCGTCGAGTCGCCGTGATGTAACGCATTTTTCGACGAATAAAGATGTTAATGGGATAGTGTTAGTTATTTTATTAATAGCAACAGGTTTATTTGTGAATTGCAGCAAAATTTACGGTTGAAAATATAGTTCATTTAATAGAAGCAAGTGTGGGAGAATTTGCTTTGATTAACAGATAACAACAACAATTTTGTCTAACAATAACTTTGGGATTTCTGTTGATCGAATATCCGGTATATTATGAAAAAAATAAAAGAATCTTCTAATTTGGCCATAAGACAAATAAAAATTAGTTATCGTGGTTTTAACACAAAAATAGATTAAAATACACATCATTAGTGAATAACAATTTTGGACCGAAAGTTTTAAAAAATAATTAGTTATATCATCATTATCTTATTGTTATTCGTTAAACATGAGCAACTCTATAAATCTTTAAACATTTTTTCAAGAACGTTCGAAAACTCGATTAAAGTACTATTAATTTATTTTTTGGATAATTTTAAACATATTTAATTAAATATTTAAGGTACTGAAATGTATTTTCTTTTTTTCAAATATTTTTTTTTTCTCAGGAGAAAGGAGCGGATTGTTACTTCTTACAACACAGTTGATTAAACTCTTTAAAAAAACCGTAAAAAAATTATGTGACACAAAATAAATATTTCTAACACTTTCTAGCATTAAATATATTTTTTTGATTAAACAAACTTTTTATTACAATTCCAGAGAGCAAAGATCATTGATTAATTTGACGAAAGAGTGATTTTTTATTTATATTTTTGCTCAGAAAGCGAAAATTCATATTTTCGAGTTTTCACTTTCTAATTTCATAATTCTAAAAAGTCCACTTGTTACAAAAAAAAAAAAAAAATCAAAAAGGCATGATAGGTACCTCAGCCTTAAAAATCTCTAAAAAAAACTTAAAATATATTCAAGATTGTAAGGAAATCTCAACTTTGCAAGTTAATAACTTTAAAACCGTAAATAACAGAGCATTTTTATGTCACAGTTATGTAGATTAGATTTTAAACTCATAGTAAAAATACAAAAATCAAAAAAAAAATGTGACGGAAAATTTTTTTAAACATGAAAAACTTAACCTACGAAACCTAGGAAATTACAAATGTCAAAATTTTAAAATTAAAATTATGCGAATATTTTTGGACAAAAATGTCAAATATTATTATTGTATGTTTCGAAGAAACGTTGAAAGTGCATCTTCCAAATAAAATTTTTGGAAAAAACCTTGGAACTTTTGGGAAATTCAAGGAAAACCTTCAGAAATCCTAAAGTACGAGTCGCTCGCCTAGCCAACTGAAAGCAGTTTTAACGGAAATTTCCAACGGCATTTGAAAAACGCTTACTGAAAGCAGAAATATAGGGTGACCTGCACATTGTCAATTCATGACGACTGGAAAACCTACTTACTTAAAATTAATGAAAACAGAGAGCCGGAAAATTTATTTTCATTAATTCCTGCTTTCCTTGAACACTAACGGAGAGTAAAGTCCACAAAAACTTGATCGGTGCAACTCAATTGCCACATTGGATACAAAAATTACAAAAGTCAAGCATTTATTTCTTTAAAAAATGTCATTTTCCACCTTCATCAAGTCGTCGTTCACGAGTATCTCGCGATTTTCACGACCGGCATTGAGACAGAGCCATGTCAGAACGTATTGCGTGAAAAAAGATCCCTCCAAGGGCAAGGGTCCCATAACGTTCAAAACGTTGGCGACTGTCGCTATTACAGGCTCTGGTCTATTGGGTTTCATGTGGTACGTGAAGGATGAGAAAGAGCAGGCAATGTTACGTGAACGCAAGCGAATATTGGGCAAAGCTGCGATTGGTGGTGAATGGGAATTGATTGACGCCGAGGGAAAAACGCGACACTCGAAAGATTTTGCCGGCAAATGGCTGCTTATTTACTTTGGATTCACCCATTGCCCGGACATTTGCCCCGAAGAAATGGAAAAAATGGCTGGAGTCATTGAGGATATGGGTAAAAATTTTGAATTTATATTCTTTTAGTTAAAAATAAAATAAATTTAATGAATTTCCAGAGAAGGAAAAGGAAGCTCCACCAATTGTTCCGTTATTTATCACTGTGGATCCACAAAGAGACACCAAAGAAGTTGTCGCAAAATATGTGAAGGAATTTTCACCCAAAATTATCGGACTTACTGGTAGCGTTGAGCAAGTTAAACATGCCTGCAAGGCTTTTCGCGTGTATTTCAGTGCCGGCCCACGAGACGATGACAACGACTACATTGTGGATCACACAATCATCATGTACTTGGTGAATCCGGACGGAGAATTTGTCGATTACTACGGTCAAACGCGCAAACGGGAGGATGTCAAAACCTCAATTTTGATCAACATGGCAAAGTACGATAAATTGAACAACAAAGGTTGGTTCAGCTAGACCTCGTAAAACGAAAAAGTCACACAATAAAAGTTCGTAAGCTAGATAACAAATAGTTTATTGTAAAATAATTTTTTATATATTTTTATTTGGTTACAATTGTTCATCCCAATTCGTGTCAAATTGCTTGTCCAGCGAGTCAATCATCATTTCTCCGCAGAAAATGCAACTACTAGCGATACATTCTTCAATTTCCTCCTTAATTTGTTCCCTACTTCGGTCGGCTGTTGTGCCCGATGTCAGTTGGTTCTTCAGCACATTCAAATGCGCGATTTTATCTGTCGGTAAATTGGCCATAAGTTGCTTTTCCATGCAATCCGAATGGAATTTGTGGCTGCATGGAAAGAGGAAAAACGGTTTTGTCAAGAGTGTCGACTCACAAATTGCACAAACATCGGTGCCGGCAACAATAAGCGATCGATTTCGGAAATTTTGTAAATTTTTGCGAATTGTTTCGGCAGACTTTACAGACTCTTCCATGTCTTTCTTTTGTTCCTGCAACTCGAGTTCGTACTTTTTTAAGGCATCACATACAGTCTGCTTGAAATCGTCTATTTTATCAAAGTCTGAAAAGAACGGAAGAATATCCTCGAGTCGTAGAAGATCGCAATTCTCCAAGAGCTCTAATGCGCTATTTACGTCATTCCGAGATTCGATTTGGTTCTTGGCGATCAAAAGCCACAAACGTTTTCGTAATTTTGGTTCCTTCACCTGACTAGCGGTTTCTTGGGCCAATTTGATGTCAAAGGTAAGCGCCAACTCAATGGCTTTTTGCCATAAATTCAGCATGCAATACAAGTAAACACATGCATCTTTGACATCATTTTCCTTGGCGGTCCTCAGAGCAAAGTAGATGTCATAGTTGATCATCGCAACATCTTTTCCTTGTGACTCCAGGAATCCCACGAGTTTATCTTTTCTATGACTTGCATATAGCAAAATCAGATAATTGTTCAAACTGTGATCCGTGTTGCCGAGGGAATGAATGCAAAATTCCAAATAATCAATAACGTCTGCAATGTGCTTCGAACTATTGATGCTCGTGAGAGCTGGAATCAATTTAATGGCTTCGAGACGTTTTCCGTGTTTTTTGAACATAGCAACCGTTTCTGTTGGCATTTCTTCCATCAGAATTGGACTGTATTTGTAAACAAGTTCCGGTTTGAGGACATTTTTCAACAACATAACAGCTTCGTAAAAGTTTTCCTGACTGATGAATTGTGTCAGAAGTGCATCTTGATTTTGGTTCACGTGTTTCAGCGTTGTAAGATCGTAAATATCACCGTGACTAGCAATGAGTTCTTGCACAACTGGCCGATTATTTCGTACACATTCGCTGACACGAGGTAGTTTCATGAATTTATCGAGTTCCTGATGGAGTTGATTGAATTTTGGAGATTGTGGCGCTAATTTACTCATAAGAGTCAAATATAACTCAAGCATCCAAAGACTCAGCATTGTAATTTGAGTTTTATCGCTAGATTTTAATTTCTCAAAACGATTGTTCAAGTAACACAAAAGTGCTTCATTCTGATCACATTCGTAGAATTTGAGACAGACCTCTTCAAAGCTCTTTTGCGTCTCGGAAAATATTTTTGCTGCTTTGATGTAATCTTTTTTCTCGTAAAAGTCTTCGGCATGTTTTGTCAAAACGATGTCTCGGTACGCCGGATTGTCCTGACAATGTGACAACGCAAGACTGAATTCATTCTTGTCCAGATACAATCTCCAGACATTGCGGTCCTCACGAGTTATCTTGTAACGATAAATGGCTTTTGTCGTGTACAAATAAACGGATCCCGAAGCACAGTCTTTTATCAGATCAAGCAATTTGCCTTGTTGTTCCGTAAATTGTTCTTCATAGACCGTTTGGTAATTCAAAATCGACACAGCACGAATACAGTCGTTAAATAGTATCAGCACATGATAGTCCGTAAGAACGATGCTTTTTGGAGTCAAACGTTTTTGGTCAGCCTTATAGGAGTTTTGAGGCATCGGTCTATCAAATTCCTCATCTGGTATGGAAATAAGTTCGATGCTCGCTGAAAGAAATAAAAAAGATTGGTTTTGAAATACTAATAAATATCTTTCTATTTTATCAGAATATTTTTCACAAAATAAAAAAATGAAACAAAAAGCATAAAAAATTGGAATAAAATAAAATTACTTACAGACAAACTGTTGACTAGAAGCCATTCGGTCAATATCACTCAAATACAAGACTCCAGTTTCCGTTAGCCATCCCATGGCCTTTGGAAATTCATTATACACCGACGACGCAAGTCGACTTAACGTTCCACGACTGACTGTTTCATTAAAATCCAATAAATTTTCGCTTATATTCAAATATTGCGCAAATATTTGCTGTGCAATTGAAATTTTCGTCTCTCCCATTGGTTTTATCGTCTCATGGAACTTATACAAACGATCTAGCGTTGCCACAAGTACGATATAATTATTTGTTCCAGGAGCCCTAAAGAACTCCAAGCCCGTAATACAACTTCGATCTCCTCGATCAATTTCAAAGATGGGTTTTGTTCCACCGGGCGTCGAACGATCCTGATCAATACCAATATCAGCTTCGAAAATTTGTCCTTTACTCGTTCCAAGGAGAATTAATCCTGTACTACTTTCGGACTTGTTGTCCCAATTAAAAGCAACTGCAGTGACACAATGGTCCTTAAATCTGCTCACCATCCGAGGTTTTTTCGAGGTACTTTGCAAATACAAGATTCCCGGTGAACCGACACCCACAATTCCCTTTGCCGGACCCAAAGCGAGGATGATGTGAGCTCCGAGGGGATCAATAAACATGCCATTTACCACGGACTTTTGAATGTAACGTTCAATTAGAAGGTCATCTTGCTGCTTTGGATCCGCCAAATTTAACCGGAAAATCAATTGATCCGACATCAAAACAATTAGCCAGTTGTTGTTGATACACGTACATGTAATCTCATTCCGGAGACTCAAATTAAGCTTTTGTTTGCTGAAAATTGGCGATTGTTCCTTTGTCCGATAACTGATGACATTCTGATTGATCCCAAGTTGCTCCGGTACATTCAAAGGACGTTCCTTGGACAAGGTATTTTCGTATTGATCAAAAATTGATGCCATTACGCCCTTTGTGAGTCACGGAAAAGAGCTGAAATGAACAAAATTAAATATTTTAAGGAAGAATTTCTCAAGTATTTTTAAAAGCACATTTCATTACTTTATAATTTGAAGAATTCAGCTCTCTTGCAAGGATTTAATGCATTAATTTAAGAAAAATTAAGAAGAAAATTAAATTTCAGTTTCGATAATGACGTTTAATGTCAACAAAACACAAAACGTCAATTTTTGACAAGCACTGAAAACAATAACAAAAGCACGTTGGACGATAAATGAATATTTATTGCAGTAAAATAGCTTAAAATCACTGAAAAATGGCAGATTTCGTGCAACTTCGCAAGGAATTATGTCTCACGGAGTACGAGCAAATGAAGAAATTGCGGATCTTCGACGACAACGAGATCCGCAAGATAAAAAGACGTCGCGAAGACTTCGAGTACAAGACCGAGAGGCATTGCAAGGATATCAAAGACTTTTGTGAGTTCATCAAGTACGAGAGGAATTTGTTGAATCTCATTCGCGAGAGACAACAAGGAACCAAACATGTGCGGCAGAAACAAATTCTGGAGAAAATCGTTGCAAAAAGGGTACGTGGAATGTATTTGCGGGCTTTGAACCGTTTTCCGGGCGAACTGCGGTTGTGGGACTCCTTTTTCAAATTTTGTCAAATATACGAATTCAAAAGGGAAATTTCCAAAGGAGTTGAACGCATGCTAAACTTTCACAACACCAAACCGGAAGCATGGTTGAAAGGCGCAACATTGGAATATTCCGAAAATGAGAATTTACCGAAGGCGAAAGACTTGTTAATCACTGGAATGAAGCACCACCCAACGAATGCAGCTCTGTACAAAGCTTTTGTCCAAATGGAGTTGGCAGAAGTACGAGAGCTGTTCGAAAGTGAAGTAAAAACTAAAGTCGATGAAGGACAAATAGCGATGGCAGTTGGATCGTGTGTTGCTTTGTACAAAAATGCGAAAAATAACGTAAATGATGTCCAATTTTTCCTCGAATTGTTGGATGTTACACTGAATTTCGAGTATGCCAATGCGTTAACGCAAGAAATTGTTACGGATTTGAAGGAAATTTATTCGACAAACGCAAAAACTTGGGATTATTTTGCTCAAGCGGAATTACGAGGACTGTCCGTGTATGAATTGGATACCGAAGAAATACCAAAAGACAAAAAAGTGCGTTCAATGAAGGAAAACATCGAAAAATGCGTGTCAATGTACGAAACTGGACTCGAACAAGTTGCTTCTACGGAAATGTGTTTACTTTATATCGACGCAATGCTTTCGCTGAACACCGATATGACTTCCGATGCAAATGCCAGACGCAAAGCTCTTGGAAATGCCTTTAAACGAGGACATGAATCAGGTTTGATGTCGTCCGAGCATTATTTGACTTATTTAAAATTATTGTTGGAAGCCAAAGAAGGCAAAGACGACCATATCGAGTCAATCTTCCAAAAATCGCTTGCCTTGCATCCAAAATGCTCGGATTTGTGGGTGCTTCAACTGAAATACGTCATTAGAACAAGCGACCATTCTACGATCCAAAAAACCTTTGAAGCAGCCCTCAAAGCTGTGGATAAAGATTCCGAGCTACCAGTGTGGGAGACGATGTATCTCTACTGCGCCGTGCAAAATAACGATAAATTTTTCGAAGATTTCTTCCAAAAAGCTATTTCTTCGAAAAATTCCCTGGTTTCGTCCCATTTCAAGCCAGAATACATCGAGTGGGTATGTTTAACGAAAAGTCTTTCAAATGCACGGCAAACATACAAATATTTAACATTAAACACAACACCTTGCTTGGAACTACATCGAAAAATGGCACAACTAGAAACAAGCCAAATGGCGGTAAATAAAACGAGTGCGAGAGAATGTTACGAATTCGCAGTGCAGTTCTTCGGAAAGACAGACGTTGACACGTGGATCGATTATATTTGCTTTGAACGTGATCACGGTGACAATCGACTAATGGGAAATATTTACGAACGAGCCCGGAAGCAGTTATCGTCGGAAGCATTGGTCGCGTTGTTCATCGAGAAACACAATTTGGTCGTGAGTGGAGTCGTGAAGCCCTTAACTAGCATCATCAAAGATGAAGAAATGTCTTCGTAATACACACAATAAATATTTTATTTTTTTTTTTTTGGTTCAACAGTCGAAATGTATCAATAAATACACAAAATAATTCAAAAAAATAGTATTTCAAAACCCCTGTAATACTTAAACTTGCGGAAACACAAGTGGAAATGGTCTGTAAATGGGAACTCCTGCCCCGATCGGTCTATCAATATGAACTGTCCCTCTCGCTCGCAGGCTCGAAAGTCCAAAATCAGTCACGGCATTGCATCCTCTTATTTTTAAAGCCTCCAGATTCGTGCTCATTGACGACAACGCTCTTATTCCTCTGTCTGTCACTTCAATACATCCATTTAAGTTCAAATATCTCAATTTTTTGGAAAATTTAGCGATTGCCAGCACTACCGAGTCACCAACACACGTCACATGAGCCAACGATAAATGCGTAAGTAATCGAAACTTCCTCAAAAGAAGTATCAGTACTCCCTCACTCAACGAATTGCAATACGACAGGTCCAATTCTCGGATATTCGATTGATGCAACACCAGAGTCTCCAAACAGCCTGTCGTTAAGAAGTAACATTTGCTCAATTCCAGCTTTTCCAAGTTCTTGCATCGCAAAATCAGTGGTTGAAGTGTTACGGATGACAAATTATTCGAATTGCTCAAACGAACTGACTGTAATTTTGGATTTTTTTCAAAAATTTTTCGTAACGGGACATCTGTGAGCCACTCGCAGTCCGTCAAAGTGAGGAAATGTAGGCCGCTGCAATTTTCCGCTAGAACATCAAAACACTCGGAAAGACGTCCCGTACTTTGGCTGTTGAAAACGATCTCTGGAAGTGTTTGAAAGTAGTCTTCGGTGAGGTTTTTCAAGCAAACTGAGGTGCATCTAAAAAAATGTTCCATTTTAAGACGCATATTTATTTAAAAAAAATTTAAAAAATACCTCAGTGTAAACAAGTCCTTTAACGTTAAATAATCGAAAATGTATGAAATGATATCCCAATTAAGATCCTCGAATTTAACATCGAAAGACTCGTCTGAGTCTCCCATGTTTGTGTTTCCGAATAAAAAATGCGTGCTTCCAGTACAATCTCGTCGTCTTCTGTCAATCAGCTGTTGCAATGTTTACATTTTTTCGGCATGCACATACATAACGTCAATAGAAGTTGATTGAAAATCTTCAATTAAAATGAATATCCTGAGAAAATCAATTTATTTGCCATTAATTTTTAGGCAAAGTACTCGATGTATGTGCTACAAAACTGTAAAACGTCCAGATTTCAGTGACAAGCCGCGCGAACGCAAAATACAACCAAATAAAGTGGATGAGAAACCTTTTTCACTTTCGGATCACATCAAAGCCAGAATAAAATTCGGTGGTCCCATCACACTTGCCGAGTACATGAAAGAAGTCTTAGTAAATCCCAACAACGGTTACTACATGAATCGCGATGTCTTTGGGCATCAAGGAGATTTTATCACCTCACCCGAAATTGGGCAAATATTCGGAGAAATGGTCGCAATTTGGTGTCTGACGGAATATCAAAAGCTTGGATCCCCATCGCCGTTGCAGATTGTCGAGCTGGGACCTGGCCGCGGAACACTTATGCAGGATATTTTGCGTGTCATGTCAAAATTTGAACTTATCAAGGAGTTTAGCATTGAATTAGTTGAAATTAGTCCGTTTTTGAGTAAAGCTCAGGCTTTGATGCTTTGTGTCTCCAGCAAGGAAGTGTCTGGCGAAAAACATTATCGCGAAGGTAAAACGGGATCTGGAGTGAATGTTCGATGGTATCGCAGTTACGACGATATTCCTGATGGATTTACTATTTTATTGGCTCACGAGTTCTTTGATGCTCTTCCGATCAACAAACTTTTGAGAGATGGCGACAAATGGAGGGAAATGTTGATTGATATTGATCCGGATAATGAAAAGCAGTTTCGGTACATTCAATCGCGAGAGGAAACGCCAGTGTCGAAGCTATTTAAGCAATTGTGTCACAAGGACGAGTCTCGAGATGTGGTTGAATTGTGTCTCGAAGCGGATCGAATTTTGCGGAATGTTGCGAAAAAATTTGAAGAAAATGGTGGTTTCGGCTTGATAATGGATTATGGACATTGGGGCGAAAAAGGAGATACTTTCAGGGTAAAATAATTTTTTAATACTTTTTGTCTCATTTGAAAAACCTAAAAAAACTAATTTTGAAAGAAAAAATTTTTTAGTGATTTAAAATTTTATAAAAATTACAGGCCTTCAAAAACCACAAATTACATGATCCTTTAGTCGATCCTGGAAATGCAGATTTAACGGCTGATGTTGATTTTCGACAAATGCAACAGTCCTGCACTGCTGAAGACCGTCTTATTACTTTTGGACCTGTTGAACAGGGAACGTTCCTTCAACGAATGGGTGCCAATGTGAGACTAGAAAATTTACTCAAAAATGCTCAAAATGAAGAGCAGAAATCAGCACTAAAAAGCGGATATGAAATCTTAACATCCGAGAAGCAGATGGGAAAGAGATTCAAATTCTTTTCAATGTTTCCAGCTGTCACGAAAGATCATTTGCAAAAGTTCCCCGTGTCGGGATTCAGTTAATTGAGAAATAAAATTCAAATAGTAACGATGAATTTCGTGTCACGTTGCTCTGTCAAAAAATAAATTTACTGTCATACTCACTGTCAGAAAGTTCTCCTTCGCTGTGTGTTGATTTTAGTTCAGATTTTCCCTTGATTTGGCATTTTTGAAGCAAAAAAATATATTTTAATTTGTAGTAATTACAAAAAAGTCCCTTCAAATTTCATAAAATACAAAAAGTACAAAAAATCATGGCAAATTATTTCCAAAAATTAAGTCAGTTGACGAAATGTTCGAGTTCCCTACTGCGACGTACGTATATTTAAATTAATTTCAATTAATATTTACAATGAGCTTAATTCATACATTCCTTACAGAATCATGCGTGGCCCGGTATTCGTCAAAAGCAAAAGGTACCTTATCATCTAATTTTGCTGAAGATGACGACAACTCCACTTAGCAGATAAGAAAATGTTTATTTTTTTGAATTTTTTCTCTCTTACCTACAGCAACGTTTGACTGGACAGACCCGCTAAACATTGAATCCGCATTGACGGAGGAGGAGAAACAGATGCGAGATGCCTTCCGAGGATATTGCCAAGACAAGTTGCTGAGTCGCGTGACGAAAGCGAATCGCGATGAATTTTTCCACCGAGAAATCATGAACGAAATGGGAGAATTTGGGGTTTTGGGATGTACAATTAAGGGATACGAGTGCGCTGGAGTGTCTAGTGTCGCTTATGGGCTCCTAGCGCGCGAAGTAGAACGTGTGGATTCCGCATACCGTTCAGCTTTCAGTGTTCAGAGCTCGTTGTGCATGGGAGCCATTTACGATTACGGCAGCGAAGAGCAAAAACAAAAATATTTACCGCGTTTGGCAAAGGGAGAACTTGTCGGATGTTTTGGTCTCACGGAACCCAATCACGGCAGTGACATTGGAACGATGGAAACAAAAGCCAGATATGATCCAAAAGCCAAAGCGTATTTCCTGACAGGAAGCAAGACATGGATTACGAGTTCGCCAATTGCTGATGTGCTTATTGTGTGGGCTCGTTTGCAGGATGATGGAAAAGTGCGGGGATTTATTGTTGACCGATCGTTGAGTGGCAAAGGATTAGAAACGCCAAAAATTGAAGGAAAATTCTCCTTGAGAGCCTCTCCCACGGGCATGATTCTCATGGACGAAGTTTGTGTGCCAGAAGAAAATCTTCTTCCAAATGTGGTTGGCATGAGTGGACCCTTTGGATGTTTGAATAATGCTCGTTATGGCATCTCATGGGGTGTTTTGGGAGCAGCAGAGGCTTGTTTGACTATGGCTCGTCAATATACTCTCGATCGAAAGCAATTTAACAAACCATTGGCAGCTACACAAATTATGCAGAAGAAAATGGCTGATATGCTAACGGAAATTAATCTGGGATTAGCGGCTTGCTTGCATGTTGGACGGCTAAAGGACCAAAAATTGTAAGTAATTTGCTTAATTGGAATAAGGCCGCTTGATTTTTTAGAACTTTTTAAAGAAGCAAAAAATTTTACGTAATTTTTCTTTTTTTTTTGTCTTAGTAAAAAAAATTTCAGACAAAAACTTAAGAATAAATTTTATATAATTTTTAATTTTTTTTAGACACACACCCGAAATGATTTCCATGCTCAAACGAAATAACGCGGGAAAAGCCTTGGAAATTGCTCGAGTAGCACGTGACATGCTTGGCGGTAACGGAATCTCAGACGAATATCACATCATTCGGCACGTAATGAACTTGGAAGCGGTCAACACATACGAAGGCACTCACGACATCCATGCACTTATTCTCGGTCGTGCCATTACCGGACTCCAAGCTTTTTCATAAAATGCTTTTTTTTTGAAAAAGAAGAACTTTTCAGGATCAAAGTGCATTTGTTGTTAATTGTTATACAAATACGTACAGAATTTTAATAAAAAAAAAAACGAACACTAATTCTTGATTTTAATTTTCTTGTTGTCCACTTTATTCAATCAATTGAATGAACCGGGTAATGTTGGAAAAGATGTCGTTTTTTAGCCGTTCCCAAGAAAAAAAGCAGAATAATCTTAGAGTTTACTTCAACTTTTTCTTTGGGCGAAGATTGTTTGTGTGTCCACACTTCTTTTTGCGGCAGTTAGTGGCACGAGGATGGAGACGTGCATAGCATTTGCGGCAAATCATCTTGTCACAGTTGTACTTTTGGGCCAAAATACGCAAAGAAGGCTCAATGATACCTGAAAAATCGAAAAATTGAGTAAAAAATTTAAAAAATAAAATAAATAAATGAGAACTGACCTCCTCTCAATCGGAGAACCAAGTGAAGAGTAGATTCCTTTTGGATGTTGTAGTCGCTCAAGGTACGTCCATCTTCCAATTGTTTACCAGCGAAAATCAAACGTTGCTGATCTGGAGGAATGCCTTCCTTGTCTTGGATCTTGGCCTTTACATTTTCGATCGTGTCAGAGGGCTCAACCTCTAACGTGATGGTCTTTCCAGTAAGGGTTTTTACGAAAATCTGCATCTTGGTGTCTCACTAAAAAACGAGAATAGAGAAAAATTGACATGTAGTACGTGCCATTAGTGTACGGCGAATTACATTTTCCACAATTTTCGTTAGAAATTTCGAGCTTAGCGAATCATCTTCATGCTAAACTCGTGCCAAAATCGGTCGAGCGCAGTTTGGGCACAATTTCCAGCCTTAAATTGTGGAAAATAGCAGGAAAAATTAAATTAAATCACTCACATTTTACACAGAACGTGTACACCAATCGAGCTGTCAAGCGAAAAGAAATGTGCTTCAATCATTTTCGTACTCCTCGTCTCGTTTCCCACTTCGTAATTTGAATTTTTTTATGTGCATTGGGGGCAGGGGCGGACCTGGAACGGGCATTTGGGCAAATATTTACTAAATGTTTTTAAATTTAAAAATTTAACTATTTTGTTTTCTAAAAATATTTTTTTTTTGAGAAAAAATAACAATTAACACACGGATAAATTTAAAAAAAAAATAATTTTCTCAATTCGTCCCTGTTCGATCTGGATAAGAGGAGTAATTTATTGAAAAAATCGCTTCTGGTAATTCAAATGGACAAAAATCCATGAGGCGTTCAAAACGGTGCGATTATCCAAAACTAAAAAAATACAAGACTTTTGAACGCGATTGCACCACCATAATAAAAAAACGCGAATAATTGAATTAAAACTCGTATAAAAATCGGCAATTCGGTGTTAAAGTGCAAGTTGAAGACCCAAGAACTCCGGGATACGTGGAGATTGGAATTGGAATCGACGAAACAAGTGAAAATTTCTGCATCGAAAAGTTGTGTGAGAAAATCAATAAGCAAAGAACAACAAATATATAATAAATGCACGAAGAAAAGGGAATATTTGGGTGTTGAAGACGCAAACAAAGATCAATAGCAAGTGAAAAGAGTGAATTGATTGAATACAAAAGACAGCATCCAAGTGGAGATAATTAATTGTTTGTCGCTTCGAGGGAAAGGACAGGAAAGCAAGCAGAACATTTCTATTCCAGTTATAACATATTAGCAAAGTAAGCAACATACGCACATACTTTATCAGCAAAACAAGAAAGAATTTTACAAGAAGAAAAAAAACGTAACAAGTATACGCGAGCCGTGTGTGTGAAGAAATAAACGAGAGAGAAAGAGTTGTGTGATAATGGTCAAGACAAGTTCTTAAGTTCTTGCAGAGTTGAATTAAGGTAAGGCAGGCGATGTGTGAACGTAGAGGAAAAGAAAATACACAAATACCAAACAACGCGTAGTAGTAGAATGAGAGACATGAAGTAACATATTAATATTGAATCAAACA
Organism: Culicoides brevitarsis; assembly: GCF_036172545.1. NCBI lineage: Eukaryota > Metazoa > Arthropoda > Insecta > Diptera > Ceratopogonidae > Culicoides > Culicoides brevitarsis. Next base: position 21,009,519 of record NC_087086.1, on the reverse strand, counting down.
CAGAACGTTATAATGGTCAAGCGCATCAAATTATACACGTAAAGAGGGGTTTCACTCGCATTCATTCAAAGTGATTCTTCTTCCTCTTTTTTTTTCTTCGCATTCATTTAAAATCACTATATAAATGCAAATTAAGCAGGGCCGTTAGTTTTCATCGTATTTAATGTGTGACGTTGTTTAATTTAATGTAATCGAGTAATCACTATTCACAAAAATTTTTAGACCGCGTCTCAACTTCCTCTAACTATTCCTACGTAATGGAATTTTTTTCTTGACGAGACGACCTCTCGACACCTGTATGACTCTTGTTTCTCTGAAGAGCACATATGTTTCAAGTACGAAAAATGTAAAAAAAAAATAAATAATTATCATACAAAGGGAATGCATGAGAGTCACATCGTGGGTGTTTTTACCTTCAATGTTATCTTTAACATCATAAGTTCATCATTTTTTTGGGCATCACAAGAAAAAAGAAGCTCCCTTTGTCGTGTCTGCGGCAGGTACAAAATGCAATCAACACGAACGCACGTCACATATCAAGTTTTTATGTTTAATTTTTAAGTACATCAAGGGTACTCTTTACCTGTATTACATTGTATGTTCCATAAAAATAACTGTAATGTGCCCAGGTTTAGATAATAAAATATTTCTAATTGTTGGAAACATACATAAAATGGGGAACTGGAAGGTATGTGTGGTTTTAAAAGTAATAAAGAGTTGTATTTAGGAACTGTATCTCAAAATAACAAGACTCTGAAAAAAAAAGTTTTATTTTGGGGTGCATATGTGCGTGCGTGCGTGGGACTTTGATGCTTCATGTAGGTTTTAAATGACACAAATACCAAAAAATGAGATGGAAAAGCGTTCGTTAAAACGAAAAGCTTAATCGTATTTCAAAATAATTTGATTTTCACAATTTTTTCTAGTTGTTTCAAAGTTTTTCTCAATTTTCACAAATTTTTCCGACCTGAAGCCTTACGAAAATTTTATGATAAAAATTTTTAATTTTTTTCTGAAGTTCTCCGGATTTTTGAAGTTTTTAACAAAATTTTATTTTCCTTGTTAATCACAAGACTTAAAAAATTTAAAGATTCTGAAATATGTCAAGATTTTTCAATTTTCTTGGAATTTTCGAGATATTTTCGAAGTTTTCCAAGAGTTTTTTTTTAATTTTGTTTTGTTTAACGGACAGACAAAGTCACTGCATTTTTTCCAAACAAATTTTGAAATGCGGTAAAAATTTAGATATACGTACATATTTATGTCTTACACCTTTCTTTCCCACCTGACCTGTATTTTTGTAAGATTTCGGACGTTTGTGGTGAGTCGAGTACACCAAGTTTGTGTGTATATGGGAAAATTGTTCGTCTTGTGGTTTGGTCTCTTATTATCGAATAACTGAATGAATGGATGATCACTTTAGTTTATTGATGGTGAATTGGATTTTTTCTTCCTTCTTCTTCGTTTTTTTGGTTGTCTGAATGGAAAGATTAATGAAGGATGTAAAGAATTTTATTGTCGGTGTCTTAAATACAAGATTTTTATTACATTCATAGAAACACGAAAAAGGGATACAACGGGGACATAAAAGAGAATAAAAACTCAATGGGAGTGAATGACATTAAAATTCCACATTTTAAAGTTTTTTTTTAAAGTTCCGACCTACTTTTTCACGCATTGTGCGACAGCTAGTCGAAAGTAAACAAAGTCAGTCGTACTTAAGATAAACTTTTTTTTTGTCGACGAAAGTAAATTTCTCTCTAGAACGTTTATAGCAACTTTTCCTCTCCGCATATCCGTTTGTCGTCCGCGACCTGTGTGCGAGTGCTATTTAGCGTGTTGTACAACATTATCCCTTTTTACACACGTTTTCATGCTAAATAGCAGCTACGGCCCGAGTACCAACACAAATGAGCATACATAATTAAAATTTAATTCAGATGTCAATAATTTTATTCATGCACGTTTTTTATCTGTCCCTCGCATTTCGAGCATAAAGATTTTTTTTCTTGATTTGGCACGTAACACAAGTTCATGGTGCCTAAATAAATATAAACTTAAACGCTTCATTTGTTTTGGGGGTCAGATATCGCATGTTGGACATCTTTGTTGGTGTGTGCGAAGAATCACAGCACGAGTTTTCAGGTGCTCGACTTACAGCCAGCTCGAAAAATCGCACGAGAGTGAGAGAAAAGAGAGGAAAATCAGCATAAATTTTTCCCGTTCTACGTCATAGTTTCCTTTTGAGCACACAAAACTCACACATACAGAGACAAACGATAATTTTATAGCTGCGCTGCGCACAACAACCCAATTGAACTTCCAAATAAACCAAGTAACAACTATTTATTCGCATACACAAACACACGCACACACACACTAAAAATTTTCCTTCGAAAAGATTTTATCCACTGTTTTTCTAATAATCGTATCCCGTGTATATTTAAAAAGTATTATAATAAGCAAATAATTTTGTAATATTAATGCGAAAATAAAGCAGAAAAAGTGTTACGCGTTGAAAAAACCATTAGAACACTAGGAAATAGAAAATATATTAGTGGTAGGTGTCTCAAGTCCAATTAACTTGACTTGCTGAAAAATAAAAAAAAAAAAGTTGTAGACCACACCCGTATATTTCCTACAGAAGAATAGGACCAAAATTTCAAGGAATCTCAATTTTTAAATGAAAACATGCAATATTAATTCCTGCTAGACATTCGCACTGCGAAAATTAGCGAAAAAATACAAGTGACAAAAAGATAAAATCAGTGAAAATCGTTGCAACAAAAAAAAATTGACCAAAAAATCTTTGTCACATTGGCAGGTACAGAACTACATAACTCACGTATTGTGCGAGTGTATGAAGAAAATCAAATCGATGAATGTATTAGACCATAGCTAATTTAAATACTCATTTTAAATTATTTATTCCTGAAACGTAGTGATGTCATAATTAAAGGATTTTAGATTTGGTCCAAAAATTATTCTTCAAATGTTATAAAATCGTTTTGCTGAAAAAAAAGAGTGATGAATAGATTTCGCATGTAGACAAATTTTTAATAATTTAATTTTTTTTTTCAGGTTGTTTCCGCTAAAATGTGGATAATACTACGTTAGCATTTTTACTATGGGAACAGAGGCATGGGCGTGCGTGCGGACCCTGGGTCGTCCTGGTGGTATCAGGCAATAAGCCGTGTACAATACTTTACCACAAACACTCTCATTTTTATACTATCAACAATAGTGTTGTCCATCAATAGTGATACAGCACCAAATACAAATAATCCAGGTAAGTCATTTTTGCCATTTTCATTGTCGTCCAATTAATGAGATTAATTGCTTGTGTTGAAACGAAAATATTTTTATTCACGTCACATGTGTCTTTTTAGATTTTATTCCTGCACCAGATGCAATACATACAACAGCAATATTGGGAGAAAGTGTTATATTCAACTGTCATGTCGAATTTCCCGGAGATCATCCTGTCCCCTATGTCTTACAGTGGGAGAAGAAGGTGAGCGAAACGGTACGATATCAAAATCTTCTCTGTTCTCTAAACATACTTTTATCGTTATAGTTCAAAAATGAAAAAAAAAGTCAGAGTATTCTTTAAAAAATATTTGATTTATTAAAAAAAAATAATATTTTTTCAAACTATTTATTTTTGGGTTTGTTATGCTCGTGTTTTTATATTTTAATTACATATATAAATGGATTATTAGCCAATTATCGATGTCAATATTAATTATTTGTATTATTTTTTTTTACAAAAACCAAAAATTCATGTGGTTCATTCGTCAATTTTTCCATTCTTTCTAAATTTTAATAAAATCGTAAATATTTAGAAAAAGAAACATCTAAAAGAGACAGAGAAGAAAAAATAAAAGCAGATAAGAGTGTTGATCAATCGTCTTAAAGCAGCACAAAAAGCTTACTCTTAAAGCAGTATTCCTCACATCACTTCTATTCTCTTCAAAAAAAAAGTTCCTCATCTTTCTGAACCTATCCAACATATAAAAAAATAGTTTCAACCCTTAAAATCATTTTCATTGTAGTTGATTAATTAATTCTCTCAGGATACTTTTCACAAGTCATCGTAAAGTAAAAATAAATCATTACACGTTTCAATGTTTGTATTGTCTTCAATCAAAATGAACCTCTCAAAATTAATTTATTTAAATTGTGTAATAAACACTTTTTTTTTTATTTTTTTATGAAAAATACGAGTGACATAGGCGAAGCATGTCAAGCTTTTTATCGTGTTAAGTTAGAATAGAAAAATTTTGTTAAACGCTCTTCGAGTTCGAGCTTATTGTTTTAAAATGGTTTTCATAAAGGGCATTTCATATACTTAGATGTAATGTGTTCTTTATGAAAAGCCTTTATTTCTTTAAGTTTTGTTTTTAATTGGAATCCTTTCATTTTATCATCTTTTGAGTTTGTACTTGCATTTGAGAATGATGTTGTGATGAGTCTTAATTATGAAAGTTGCTTTTGTGTCGTATTATTTTCGTTTATATGTCAAAGTAAAACAATTCTATTTTGCACATTTCTCATGCAAATTCAATGTATTTAATTAATTAATTTTTTTCTGTCTTTTTGTCATCCTTAATTTTGTTTAATTTTTTAAACAAAATCGTACGAAATATAGGGTCAAGAGATCCCCATTTACATTTGGTATGAGAGTTATCCGACACACAGCGGGGAGGGATATGAAGGACGAGTTAGTCGCGTGTCGCCAGATTCTCCATTTGGCGCCGCCTCGCTCAACTTAACAAATATACGTGAATCGGACCAAGGATGGTACGAATGTAAAGTAGTTTTTTTAAATAGATCACCAAACCAACACAAAAACGGAACATGGTTCCACTTAGACGTTCACGCTCCGCCACGTTTTAGCGTTACACCCGAAGATATTATTTATGTTAATTTAGGTGAGTTTCTAAAATTATTTAAAAATTAATTTTTAATAACTTTTTATTTTTTTTATTTTTTTAGGAGACTCAATTATATTAAATTGCCAAGCTGAAGGCACACCTACTCCCGAAATTCTCTGGTACAAGGATGCAAATCCCGTGGATCCATCGTCAACTGTGGGTATTTTCAACGATGGCACAGAATTAAGAATTTCCACGATTCGAGATGAAGACATTGGTGATTACACTTGTATCGCGCGGAATGGCGAAGGACAAGTATCGCATACAGCACGTGTGATTATCGCTGGCGGAGCTAATATTGTAGTCCCGCCAACGAACCAGACGAAACTCGAGGGCGAAAAGGCTCAATTTACGTGCGAGGCAAAAGCTATGCCCGGCAATGTCACAGTGCGATGGTTCCGTGAGGGAACGGTCATTAACAAGGTGTCTGGACTGGAATCACGTATCACAATTCGCAAAGATGGCTCGCTGATTATTAATCCAGTGAGTGCGGACGATACGGGAATGTATACTTGCGAGGTAACTAATGGCATTGGAGATCCACAAAGTGCAGGAGCATATTTGAATGTGGAATGTAAGTTTATTTTTCTCACTTGAAGCTTCTCCAAATGAAACTCAAAGCTAAAGTCCAAAATTTTTGAGAGAAAATAAAAGAGGGCAAAAAACTTGGTTTTGAAATACTAATTTTTTTATTTGAATTTCTTGAAAAATAATTAAAAGACCAAAAACAGTCATTTTCTATAAAAATTTTAATCTTTTTGTCCCATATTTACAATTTTTGCATTCTGAAATTGGACTTTATTTGTTAGTTCCATTTAGAGCCTAAAAAGTGAATAAACTTTAATTTGATTTTTTTTCCTTAATTTGTAGATCCTGCAAAAGTGACCTTCAATCCAACAGTTCAGTATTTGCCGTTCCGTTTAGCGGGTGTAGTTCAGTGTTTCATCAAGTCGAATCCAGCGTTGCAATATGTTACGTGGACCAAAGATAAGCGTCTTCTGGAGCCGTATCAATCGAAGGATGTTGTCGTCATGAACAATGGCTCGCTGTTATTCACGCGTGTCACAGAGGATCATCAGGGCAGGTACACCTGTACGCCATATAATGCCCAAGGAACGAAAGGAAGTTCCGAGGAAATGGATGTCCTTGTGCGCGAGCCGCCAACATTCACGGTCGAGCCACAGCCGTTGTATCAACGCAAAATCGACGAAACTGTGGAGATGGCGTGTCAGGTGAAGGGCGCCGAAGGTACCACTAAACCAACTATCAAATGGCAGCGAAGTGACGGGGTGCCGCTGCAAAAAAATCGTGCCAAAATTTCGGGGGGTAATTTAACGATAACCGGACTAAAACGGTCCGACTTTGGGTATTATCAGTGCGTGGCATCCAATGAGGTAGCAACGATAATGTCATCTACACAACTAGTTATAGAAGGAACACAGCCACATGCACCTTACAACGTGACAGTTAAGGCCACTGAATTTTCCGTTTCGATTTCGTGGATGCCCGGTTATAGTGGCGGGCCAGATTACAAGCAGGACTACGTCATTTGGTACAGAGAAGGCGGTGCCACTGAATGGAATACCATTCCCGTAACACCTTCCGGCAGCACGCAAGTTTCCATAAACGGACTTAGACCAGGTATTTTGTACGAATTTAAAGTAGTCGGCAAGAACACTCTAGGGGACGGAATGATGAGCAAACCGGTGACGATTAGAACTCTGGGTAAGATTTTTTTTGCATATTTTTTCTTGCAATTCATTGGAACAAGTTTTTGATCAACTCGTATATTTTGTATAATTAAAATTACGAAAGATATTGGAGGTAAAAATATTAGTAAAGGTAACAACAAAGAGAAAGACAAACAAACTACAAATGAACCCAAACCACCCCAACCACCTCAATCAGCAACACAAACGACTACTGAATCTAATGTTTTTAAAACGATGCCGGATGAGGCTGGTAAGCGCGCCTTCTACCCACAAAAAAATCTCATTTTATGTCAATATTAAACGCATGCTTGCTTGTGTCGTCCCATTTTCTTGATTTTGGCCAACCAAATTTAATTTAAATCACATTCATGCAATTTGTACAAATGTAACACCTCCACATGTTTCACTCATTGTTTTTTATTTTTCATTCATCCCGGTTCCGGATCAAAATTGGTTTCCAACACATTTTATTTATAACACTTTTGATTTTCACACGCACATTTTGATTTTTTATGTTTTTATACTCACCTCCAGGACTCATTTCATACAATGATGTTTTGTACACCACTGACACTCTTGGTGGTTATTCAAATTTTCCATCTTTTGTTCAAAATAACATAGGTATTTTTTATAAACCTTTTTTTGCTTTATTCACTTTTTATTTATGCAATTTAATTAATACTAAATTAGGCGATTAAATTTATTTATTTCAAATATTGTCACCTCCTCTGATTTTATAAGAAAAATGGGTGAAAAAATTTAAATTTTTTAATTCAAAAATTATATGAAATATTAAAAAGTAAAAAAAAAAGTTAAAGCCTAGGTACTGAGTTTGCTTCCTATTAAAATTTAAGTAAAATCTTTTTTTATTTCAAAAAATCATCGTTTAACGTCTGAAAATGTTAAAATCAATAATAATATTTTAAATTCTGTTTTATCCTAATGGACAAAATATGAAAATTTATTCGCCTTATTTATAATTGTTTTCAGCAAATTTTTTATAAAATAAATTAACAAATTCTTTATTGTTACCGTAGGTCCCAAGCCAGGACAACCTCGAAATTTGACAGTCACAGAGATAGCCAATGGTTTCCTATTAACTTGGCAAACGCCACTGGATCGTCCGCATTTGGTGCAATACTACACGATCAAGTATCGTACCGATGCCCAATGGAAGACCTTGAACCGCGGTCAGATACGACCTGAAGAGACATCGTATCTCGTTAAAAATTTAGTAGGAGGACGCACATATTATTTCCGTATTTTAGCGAATTCGGCAAAGAGTTTCGAGTCAAGTGACGAAGTAAAATTCCCGGTACCAGCACGCGTGAAGCACAAGGCAATTACGGCCGGTGTCGTTGGCGGCATTTTATTTTTCATAGTGGCCATAATCTTGTCTGTGTGTGCAGTGAAAATATGTAATAAGCGTAAACGGCGAAAACAGGAAAAAGGTAAACAAGTGTGTGCAAACTACATGGAGTAGCCTCATCGAATTTTGTTTTTTTTTTTTATTTTTTTAATAATTTCTTGGGGTTTTATCAAATGATTGGAATTGAAATTAATTTTTAAGTTTTTGGTGATGGATTTTTTTTTGTATTGAAAATTACTAACAAATTGATTCAAAAATTTAAAATGGCTGACCAGATGCTCCTATTTCCTGTTAACTTCGCTAACTTACGATATCTACATGTCTAAGAAATTTCATTGAAAAAAGACTGAAACGAAAGAAAAGCGATCATTAGATGTGAAAACTTATGCATCAAAAACACAAACGTACCTTGTGTACAGTTTTCACGTTTTGTGGACGTTTTTCTTTTATTTCAGCCATTTTTTGATGAAATTAATCGTCAATTTAAAGAGGTAGTACGATTCATCAAGGTAAGAAACGTAGAAATCACATAAATTGTATCAAAATCATCATAATTTTTTATCATTTTTTTCCTTGGCGAACATTTAATTTTAAGATTTTGCTACTTTTTATGTGAATCTGTAGTGACCTTTAAACTCCTAAATTACCAGACGTTTCCACTGCCTCTCACAGAGTCTCTGGTTAGCTATTCCCTTTAGTTCCTTGTTCAAATATGATTTTGATGAAGGCTGCTCTAGCAAATTCTCTGTTATGGCAGCCAACCTTTTGTGTGTATATACAACTACTAACCATAAACTTTCTTTTGTAAAATTAATTGATTGATTTGAGCGAGGTAATTGTTTGACTAACAAATTAAAGTAAAAAAAAAAGATAATTGTAGTTTGGTATATATAACAAAGGAACGCGGCTACTACCGCCAAAATTAATAGAAATTATTCGTTTACAGAACTCAACATGGTAGCATGTAGAACAACCGATATGCGAAACTCAGCTGCGTCACTAGGTGTAGGATTAGGTCCAGTGCCTGTGAAAACGTGAGTAAAAATAAATTCTCTGCAATGTTTTTTTCTCTTACTAACAAATCATATTTCTCTCTAACTTGCTAACAATATAATGGAAATCTAGTTTAAAAGGTAAAATTTTATCTAACAAAGCTGTTTTGACGATTAAATTTATATATTTTTGATTTTTGCGATTTGGTTGGAAAATTTTTTTATTGAAAAATTATGAAGAAACACAGTTTAATTATTTTACAATAAAAAAATTTCCCTTTTACATGTTATTGAAAATGTAATGAATTACAATATTGAAAATCTATTTTATCATTTTTTCATTTGATTCTAATTGTTTTTTTGTTCATTTTTATTTTACAGAGATAAAGAACAAACCAGAATACCAGGTCTAAAATATTTAATATCAATTTATAATGCAATCCGTACATCAGAAATTTGCTACAATTTTTTATTCATCAAAAGTCATGGCGATAATAGTATCAATTTAGGAAGTGATGTTTATCGAATGTCGTCTAACAAGCGAAACAGTTTCTTGTCTGATTACAGCAGTAGCGATGACGGTGGTTTTCTACCCAGAAAACGTCGTCCGATAGTTAGTTGTCCCAGCCAACTAAGTTTCCAATCGATCGACTCCAATCAAAGTAACTATTCGCGTCTTCTCAAACGCTTCAACTTGCACCATTTACATCAAATGGCACAACATGCGGTAGATTTGCATCGTCCTACCGTGAGTCAGGCCATTCAGACACTTTATCGCAACGTCAACGATCCCCTCGGACATGCCACCTATGTAAATACTCCCCTTCGAGGTCCTACCAAAATTTTGTCTTCTTCTCCGGCATCGCATTTGGCTGCCATGTCACCGCCATACTTTAGTGATCTCAGTTCCGTCAATCCTTCGAGTGCGGATCACTCGCACCAACAAGCGACGCCGAATAATCGTTCCTTCCAGGACAGATATTTCCATACACTGCCACGTCTGCATGCGATATCCGAGGAAAATAATCGTTTCATTCCCGTTCAAATTCCCACTCCAGCTTCCGTTGAGGGTAACTTTTATCAAAACATTCATAATTTCCCGCTGCGATCAATGTATGACTTCCGGTCGCGTCACAATCCACTGAATCGCAGTAAGCGATCACTGCCAGATACTTCATTCCCATTGCTCAATATTGCGCATCATTTCCTTGACAACTCGCCGTCTGATTCGAGTGGCTTCGGTAGCAAAAACACCTCCTCGAACTTGAATCAAAGCTCTCATTCGAGTGGCATGCGGTTTCTTCCGCCGTATCGTCCACCTCCTGCACCTTCAACACTTCAACGACATATCCAAAGCCCGTCGCAGTCAGTAAGTCACTGGTTTGACCTCATTGCGCGTCTTCGAGCATCGTCCGAAAAATCAAATCGTACGAAATCCTTCGACGTCGGTAGTGTGGATGGCCATTACGAGTTCGATCCGAGCACACCAACACCTGAAATTGGCACGCCAACTCTTCTCGAGCTACCAGACACCTTTTTCATGCATCATCACGCACAAAGGAAACGCAATGAAAATATCGATGCACGTGTTCAAGCGATGAAAGAAGAGTATCATGCATGGCGCCAAAGTCAATCGGGCAAATCAGATAACAATGCGAGCATGAGAAGCACGGATACGTTACTTTTGAGCGAAGATCCGAGCTTTGCGAATATCAAGCTAGAAACTGTTTGTTAGCATTTGTTACAACGAACATTCGATAACGAAAAAAAATCTCTGTAAAAAAGTTCGCGAAAAACATATACATATATTGAAACATTAAAAGTTAACGCAATTTGATTGTGAAACCCAGAAGAAAAAAAAAATAAGAAAAATTGAAACATGAGTCTAATCTTCACAATTTTGTATTATTATAAAATAAATCTGTAGCGACAAAATGTAGCGAAACATTTGAGATTTTAAACAAAAAGTACGTTATAAGTTATTATATATATAAATGGTAGATCAAAAAAGAAAAAAAACAGGCAAATAAATACATAAGTTAAATAGTTTACACAAAGACTTAAATTAAATTTAATCAAATAAATATCGGAAATTTTCATAAATTCAAAAAAGTTTAAAACTTAAGGTTACAAAAAAAAACAAACACACACAGTAATTGAGTCCCTTTTTAAAATTAACAAAAATAATATTAAAAATGTTGATAAACTTATTAATATTCAATTGAATTGCGGCACATTGTCTGCGACACACAAATATATTACACACGCGACATCCTTTGTAATAGTAAGAAAACAACACAATTTTAATGTCAAAGCTACAAAAATAATTCTTGACGTTTCCTTCTTTTTGTTGTCTATATCTTCTGAAAACAAAGCGACCAAATATTTTCCTCTCTATTCTCTATTGCGCTCTGTAATTACTTTAATTTTTATTGATTTTTCATCATCATGCATAAAACAAGTTAAAGCTAAGAAACAATAGTATTCAAAGATAACAATGAATAATAATAAAAATAACACATGATTAATAATACACATATTAGATCTGTAGTAGTGACCTATAATAGTAAGAATAATTGCGTAAAAAAATTAAAAAAAAAATAATCTAATGATATAAAATAATTATAAAAATAAAACTATATAAAATTAAAACACAACAATTAATTATATATATAACATTAAAATAAATAAATATAGCAGGTTAATATTAATATTAGAAAAATTTAAATATCACTGCAAAAAAAAAAGTTATAAAATTAAATGCATTTAAAGCATCAAACAAATTTGAGTTGGGAAATTCATTTGCCCCAAAATGGATTTCGCAAATTGAATGATAACATGGAAGGTTCTATATAATAAAATAAAATAATATAAAAATACAGAAATATCTCACGTTTTTCGTAACGTTCAATGTCTAAACAGTCAACGAAGAAAAAAATTGTACAATAAAAAATAAATAAAGTGTGACGTGTTTATAAAAAGACAATTATTATAACATATTACTCTTTATTATTTTTTATTATGATTCATTTAGTTTAGTATTAAGTTTCTTATGGTACAAAAAATTAGACTTTAAGTTGATTCTTGCCTGTTTTATTATTATAATATAATTTTTACAATACAAATCAACGAATCCATGACATATTTAAAATTAATATTTATTTTTTATTATGGCCTATTTATGAGTTGCGATGATTTAAAGCCATAACAAATTATTCTAAATTTTGTTATTTTTATTTTAATTTATTTTTTAACTTTATTGTGACTGCCTTTTTTTATAAAGTTATTAAATTATATATTTACACGATTATTTAAGCTTAAATTTTAATATTAAAACGTATCGTTGAATCATTGGACATTTCGTGAGTGTGCATTCCAATTTTTATCTTTTAAAGAAAGTTTTTATACATTTTTTGCATCTCAGCCTGATCAGTTAGTCTCGGTTTCACTTTTCTGTATATTTATAATGAAAAAAAGTAATAAGAATAAAGAAAATATTTGTGAAAAATTAAATTAAATTAAAAATCTTACACTTTTAATGAATATAATGAATAACTTTGCACGTTTCATTACACATCTTTAAAGTGGTACATAAAATTAGTAAAAAGAATATATTGAATAAATAAAATATTGATAGAAATAAAATTTAAATTACACACACAACATATTCCGATTACGTTCTTTTTTATGTAAACAAGAGACATGCATACATTCCTTATATTATTAATAAGGATATTTTCCCAGTGCACTGTAATTTAAAATTTAAAAAATAAATATTTATAAATAGAAGAGGTCAAATTATTAATAAATAAATAAAAAATGAGGAAAAAAAACAAAAAGAAAGGTCAAAAAATACTAAACTATAACTTTTAGGGACTCAAACATAAGAATAAACAAAATAACAATAAACCCAGCACAGATAATTGATCTCAGACGTAAATATATCTACTATAGCACATATATGACAACTTACCAGAAAACAAAAGTAATCAGTTTGCAAGAATAATAAAAAAAAAACATAAAACACATTGCTCAGTTTGGCTTTTCAGAAGAAAAAATAAAAAAAATGATTAAATCAATCAAATCAAAACAAGTTATTTTAACAAAGGATAAAATCTTAATCCATAAGAATATTATTATTATGGAAATAATGTAATAAGGAAAAAAAGAAAAGAATTAATATTTATGTAATTAAAAACAAATTGGAGTGAAATTAACAAAGAAAGTTTATTAACATATATTGCAATTTATTGTGAATGCAAAGAATAAAAAAAGTGAAAATCCAATGTAGATGCGAAAAATATTATGAAGAAAAAAACTTATAAGGTTTTATGATATAGGAAAAATAAAAATTTAACAAAATAATAAAAAAGTGTTCATTTTATTTCTAGATTTCTCTGCACGAACATATTTCCAATCAGACTTTATCTTACAATAAAGTTGTTCCACCGTGTTAATCGGCTCGTAATTTTCTAGCTTTATTTACAACTACTACCAAACGTGATGTTGCAGTCAATTACCTTTACGTGTGGTACGCTTACATAATACAACACACACTTTAACGAATGAAACATATGATTTTCTATCGTTTAACGCTAGATATAGACTACGTAATAACAATTTCGCGTTAAAACAAACATATTCTCAGCTGTTTTCCACATCTTGGCGCATGCTTTCTCTCCACTCCATATGATACACAATATATATATGTAATTTTTTCGGTGTCTCTGTGTGTACAAACATAATATATATCTATTAGAGGCTTAACGACTGTATAAATATATTATTGTTGTACAAGTTTGCGGAGAAACAACTTGAAAAATTCTGTGACTGATAAGAAAATTTTGCAAAAAAGTAGAAAAGCAAGATTAGAAACAATCAATTTACGGTAGATAGTGAAACATAAGTGCGTTAATGCGTAATTCGATGAAGATTTATCAAGAAACCTGATATAAGTCGAGGGATTATAACAAAGAAATTCATTCTTTCATTATATCCATTCATCAATAATAAGTGATATATGTATGCACTCCTCTCTGTATCGGATACGGGACGTTCATGAATGTGCGTCGTCGTTAGTGCAAGTGTACTGTGTAAAAATAAAGAAGGAATACATCGGGGATTATTCATGAGTACATTTGAGTACATCTGCACCCAAGTATACCATACCTCAAACAGATAGAGAAGGGTTCTGTGTTATAAAAGTTAACAACTTTGTGTTAGTGTTAAGAAGAACTTTGTTGGATATGCAAGCAAAGAAGCAATATTTATTTATTTATTTTTTGTCTTTTAAATAAATAAATATAAATAAAGTTATTAAATATTTAAAAAAATTCAAAGTGCACATTATTTATAATGTCAATTAAGAAGCAAAACCAAAAAATCAAGTTAAATGTATCGATAACTGAACAATCATTGGAAAACAATCCATCAACTACAACATGTATAAATAGTATAAATTCGCAGCAAGTTAGTTGTAGTGGAAATATGAATGCAACAGTACCACCAATTATTTTAGAAAACTTCAAAAATGGCAACGTCTTTGTCGATATCAATACGAACAATGGGTAAGTTGCTTGAACTTTGTATGGTGCTTGAACATATATCTTGCCAAAGCGAAAAGTGAACATATATGATGGAGATGAAGAGTGACTCAGAACAATTCTTCTTCTGTTTTCTAAGTTAATAAACTCACAAAACTGTGAATCACAGAAAAAAAGTAATTTGAATATTTCATTGTTTTGGAATCATCTCTTTTGAAACTTTATTCGTAGAACAAAATTCAAATCTGCGAAATAATGTCAAGAAACTGCAAAAAAGAAAAAAAAGTTATCATTTTATCTCTATTTAGGGTGTTCCAAAAACTTATTTTGTTTCGCGCTTAGTTCTCTATATAAAATATTTTATAAAATATTATGTAAAATATTATATAAAATATTATGCGGTACACAGGATAAATTTTTTATAGGTTTTGAAATACTTTTTCTCAAATTACTTGAAAATTTTACATTTTACATTGCATTTGTAGAGAATCACTAGAAATATAAAAAAAAACGAAAAAAAAAATTAAAATATTGTCTAAAGATATTTTAAAATTTTGCTCTGTGGTTTTTAAAAATGAAAATCTGTCAAAACATTAATTAATAATTATAATTTTTATTTAATTAAAAAAATTATTTAAATTTTTATTTTATTATTTGTTTTAAAATAATTTTAAGTTTAATTTTAAACAATTTTCAAAATTTAAATAAAGTTTTTATGAAGGTTTGTTAAAAATTATGTATCAAATTTCTATGTCCCCATATTCTTCTTGGTTAAAATTCTTGTGGTGCGAAACAAAAATGGTGTTTGCAACACCCTTTAGTTCATGGTTAATTTTTTTACAAACACACAAATTCGTAGATATCCAACAGGTGTTTATTAAAAGACGATGAACATTAGATCATTCAGAATGAATTTTTGTAAAAAATCTTAACTCTCTAAACAGACTTGGCAACATTCTCGCTCTAAATCGTTGAAATTGTTTTACCATTTTTCGCATGACCATCCACAGGCACGCAATATTTCTGCATAAGTTATTATTATACCCAATTAAACCTCATTGATAGAGTTCAAGTCTGTATTACTTAACATACACTATTAGTTGTCTGCTTCTCTGTAGCAACTAATTATCGTGCTTTGTAGCAAAAAGAATATTGCTGATTTAGTGAAAGAACATATCAATCAAATGAATTTTAGTTATTACTCAGACTTGGTGCTAGCCAGACAGCTAAACAACAAAAACCCAAGAGTAATCTAACAGGTTTCTAGAAATTAGAAAAAAAAAGAACACAGTGCAATAAGATTACAAGTGAATTACCGGTGATTGATCCATTATGGATGAAAAAAATGACGTAAATCCCATTGATTCATCGTCGCACGAGCTACACGACCAAGAGGGCACGTACGACACAGATGATGAACAAGATTACAATACAAACGTTTTTATTCATAATGCGATAGAAAAGTCGAGTTTACCGTCGAGCGACGTTGAGTCGGACGAGATTTGGGTTCGAAGGTGTGTGAGCGAATGAATAAAGTCCAATGAACTACAAATCGTATGAAAAAAAATAGATCAGAAGCCAATTATATTTTTTTCTACATTTTTAGGGATTCTCCCAACAATCTAAACATCAATGCACAAACGACGGCAGCTTTGTACAGCCCCGGGTTAGTGCCAAAAGTACAAAATGACAGTCCCGATAGCCAACGCAAAGGCAATGTGAGTATCGTGTTGATTTCAATTAGATTGTATTTGACCTTTTCTCATTAAAAAAGGTGACCTTAACACATTTGCCGAAACGTCCGCCAATCGACATTGAGTTCCAAGAGCTGATGTATTCCATCAGTGAGGGACGTGCTCGTGGCTACAAGACAATTTTGAAAGGAGTAAGTGGAAAATTTCGTTCTGGCGAACTGACATCGATTATGGGACCATCTGGCGCTGGCAAATCTACTCTTATGAATATTTTAGCGGGCTACAAGTAAGTTTTTTTTTCTATTTTTATTTTTTGTATGTTTTTGAGTGCTTACCTTTTTTTAAAAATTAGAACTTCTAATCTTACGGGAACTGTGTTGATAAATGGAAATACTCGAAGTTTGCGGAAATTTCGTAAAATGTCTTGTTACATTATGCAAGATGATCAATTGTTGCCCTATTTAACGGTAAAAGAGGCCATGATGGTTTCAGCGAATTTGAAACTTGGCAAAGATATTACGGAGAGCACGAAGAAAGTAGTGATTGAAGAAATTATGGAGACCTTGGGTTTGAGTGAGGCTGCCAACACAAAAACAATGAATCTCTCGGGTGGACAACGAAAACGACTCTCGGTTGCCTTAGAATTGGTCAATAATCCGCCAGTTATGTTTTTCGATGAGCCAACGTCCGGCTTGGATTCGTCGTCGTGCTCTCAGTTGATCAGTTTACTAAAGTCTCTTGCGCGCGGCGGCAGGACAATAATTTGCACAATTCACCAACCAAGTGCCCGTCTCCTTGAGATGTTTGATCAGCTGTATTTGCTAGCGGAAGGACAATGCGTTTATCAAGGTCAAGTACTCGGATTAGTGCCGTTCTTGCATTCCATGGGCTACGATTGTCCCAGCTACCACAATCCAGCGGATTTTGTTATGGAAGTTGTTTGCGAGGAACACGGGGAATGCGTTCACAAGTTTGTAACGGCAGTTAATAATGGAAAGTGTAACAACTACAATCAACCGTTGACGTGTGTGAGTCAAGATAGCTCTACGAATTTCGATTTGTCACTTTCCATGAATTCCTGTGGCACCACTACGATTGTCGAGATGATCAATGAAGACATTCAAAAGCCGTCCAGCACCAAAAAAGCCTTTTCCACCGATAACGCAACTCTCACGATCCCATCTTCATCTACCACCACCACCGCCTCTTTGGAGAAAAACAC
Source organism: Culicoides brevitarsis (assembly GCF_036172545.1). NCBI lineage: Eukaryota > Metazoa > Arthropoda > Insecta > Diptera > Ceratopogonidae > Culicoides > Culicoides brevitarsis. Next base: position 20,992,050 of record NC_087086.1, on the reverse strand, counting down.
CAAATCTGTAGAGAAACCCGTAGAATCGACTTGCTCCTCGGCTCTTATTGAGTCCTCAGCAGATCCAGAGGCTGGAAGACGTCATCTTGAGAAATACACATATCCAACATCGACGTGGCTTCAATTCTATATTTTGTTGAAGCGAACTTTTGTCAGTATTATACGCGATAAGACGCTCACTCAAATGCGTTTGCTGGCACACGTTATTGTTGGAGCAATTATTGGTATGATTTATTACGATATTGGAAACGACGCGACTAAAATGTAAGTTGATTGATGATTTTCGCAAGTTTTCATTCAAATTTGCTTATTCACTGTTAATTATAGACTTAGTAACTCCGGATGCATTTTCTTTACAACTTTATTCACAATGTTCACCGCAATGATGCCCACCATATTGACATGTAAGTTTCGTTTAGAACTTTTTGGCCCATGTCCCGCAAAAAAGTCGAAAGTCCAATTTGAAACTTTAAATTTCATGACAAATTATCTTTTTTTTTTTTACATAATTTCATAATTTTTTAAGAAAAAATTTCTACTTCGATTTATTTTTCGACCGAAATTAGAATTTTCTACTGTAAAAATGTTTATTTTAAACAAAATTTCATCTTTAAAATTTTTTTTTTTTTATTTTAAAAATTAAGAAATTAATTTTAAAATAACAAAAGTTTTTTATTCAACGATCAGAAAAAATTTTTTATTTAGTAATTTTATGAAAACCTAATATTTCAAAACCATTTTTTTTTATTTTGTCGTCGTTTTTTTTTTTTTTTGATAAAAATTAAATTTAATTAATTTTTTTATCTTTAAATTACAGTTCCTACCGAAATGGCTGTCTTTGTACGTGAACATCTAAACTACTGGTATTCCCTGAAGGCCTTCTATTTTGCCAAGACAATTGCCGACTTGCCCTTTCAAATACTCTTTTCAAGCGTTTACGTCATAACGGTTTACATGCTGACATCGCAACCCATGGAGGCAAATCGTATCATAATGTTTGTCGTCATTTGTATTCTCACATCTCTGGTGGCGCAAAGTCTCGGACTACTAATTGGTGCTGGCTTAAGTGTGGAAAATGGTGTTTTTTTGGGACCTGTATCAACAATACCGACAATCCTCTTTTCCGGATTTTTCGTAAACTTTGACGTTATTCCCAAGTACTTACAATGGGTAACGTATGTTAGTTACGTGCGATATGGCTTCGAAGGAGCCATGATATCGATTTATGGAATGGATCGCGAAAGATTGGATTGCAAAGATATCTATTGTCATTTTCGCAATCCGAAAAAGTTCCTGGAGGAAATGTCAATGGAAAATGCGGAATATTGGGTTGATGCGGTAGCGTTAATAGTTATTTTTGTGGCTCTACGAATTATGGCCTACTTTGTGCTTAAGTGGAAGTTACACTCGATCCGTTAGGACTGCCAACAACAGCTACAAATTTATTCGATAAGCTTTAAAAACAAATACAAATACGGAATTTGGAATCTCCTTGAATTTTTTAAATCACATATTTTTATATCTTGAACACACTGACAAATATTACCTAAATATATGAGATAATAGTTTTAATGAATAGGAGTAGGTAAATCGTTTGATAATATTGATTACTATCGATAATCAGATTAATTGATAATTTCTAAGTTCGATGTCACCCACAAATTGAATGTCTTGGATAATAAGTGTGATTTTAATGAATTATTACTTTTTAATTTTTTGTCAATCATTTTAATTTTAACACATTTAAATATATTTTAGAATTGATATCCCGTTATTTTTTACTGAAAAAAAAAATCATGAAGGCTCGTTTTTAAGCTTGTTTTCCTTAAAGCGACGAATTTTCGAAACCGTTATTTAGTTCATTTGAAATTATTGGATATCCGTTGTGATTATCAGATAAAATTTTTAGTAATTTTATATTTTAATCTCTTTTTTATAATTTTTTAGGAAAATAAAAAATAGTTAAACTTTAACTTAAATTTTTAATTTTTTTAATATTTTCTCAAAAGAAAAAAAAACTTATTTTTTTTTAAAAAATACTTCATTAATTTAGTTTTTAATTTCAATGCTATTCTCAAAAAATTCATTTGAATAAAATAATGAATAAAAAATTAATCGGTCTTTAGGCCGCTCCAAATGAAACTCAATAGTTTTGTCCGATGCCCCATTTTATTTTCGAAAATCCAATGGGGCAAAATAAAAAAAAAAGTTAAAAATTTCATCAAAAATTACCGATTTTTGGTGTATTTTCATAATTTTTTAAAAAATTTTCAAGAAAATTTTTCAATTTTTATTAACTTTTGTATTAAAAATCGTATTTTGACATAAAATTTTCTTTAAAAATTAATTTTCATGAAAATCATTTAATTTTTTTTTTCAAAAAAATTTTAACAGTTATTTTTGTGATATTAATTTTTTTCAATTTTAATTAATTTTGTTTTAAATCAATTTTTAATACACAAATATCAATGTAAAAAACTCAAAACAATAATAATATTTATTAACGATCAAAAATTTTTGAAAAATTTCGTATTTTGTATGAAAAAAAGTATTTCAAAATTTTTTATTTTTTTTTGCCCCCCCATTTTTATTTCAAAAATTTTGGACAAAACTATTGAGTTTCATTTGGAGCGGCCTTACTAGATTTCTTATAAGTAATTTTTTAAATAATAAATGGTTTCAAATACTAATTGAAATCGAATACTCCACGATTTTCAATTAGACGAACAGCAATAAAAAATTAAAACAGCACGGAAAATAGACACATGTCACTGATAATAATTTACAACGAAAATCCTTGAATATATTGATTGCAAAAGCTTTTTCAAATCGTATTGCGGCATTAAACGTGGTTTTTATACAACGAACATTCAATAATAAATGAGAACTTTGGAGGAATATTTGGATTACGCCTGTAGCGAGCACAATTTTCAGTATCTGACCAAGTAACTGTTCGTCTAAGTAAGTAGTATTTATTAACCAACACACATGGCTGAGTACTTCGGCTTAATAAAACAAATCGACGAACGCACGATAAATGAATGAAAATGAATGATGGCGAGATAGTAGTTGTGTGCGAGCGTGACACACAGAACTAATGTCGGAAACAACGGTGACTCTTTAAAATAAATGATTTAATTCATTCAGTCGTGTTTGAGCAACAGTATGGACTAGTAGGTTGTCACGAAGAGAATATTTTTAAGTGAGAATTTTTAAATATAGAAAAAAAAAATAATAAAAATTACAGTGCGCGTTACATACTGTTCAAGCTCCATACTACAGAATAAAGCCGTATGAACAAAGAAATTTCAATAAAATAACCAGAGAATAAATTATAAATCGAGGAATAACCTACTATTACGCGTCTAATTATCGCAAAAATAAAAAATATCTAAACGAGTATATGTAATAAGGTGAAAAAGTATCAATATGACCGTCATAGGAGTAGACGAAGAATATAATAATGGCAGCAGTTTGCTGGGAAATGCCAAGAATAACAGATCTGCGATTGTCCAAATTGTTCCAGCACAACCGAAAACATTATCACATTTACCAGCAAGACCTGCCGTTAATCTAGCATTTCAAGATCTTTATTATCGCATCAAAGAGGGTCGCAGAAATAGTAAGTTCAGTCACACTTTACAAATACTGATGCAAAAATCTCACATCTTGGACTGCACAACGAACAATCTTACTCTATGAAAATTTCCGCAATGATGCATGAACTTTAGTTTCAGTTTAGCGACTAAGACACTGGAAATTTGTTGTTTTTGTGTTGATTTATTCGACGTGCTTAACGCGCGCGCACAAAAAAAAAACATTGAAATAACTTGTTCTCTAAATGCGATATAATACACGAAAAAAAAATTCGCTAAAATACTTTAACTTACAACAACTCCGTTGCTATTTCCATGGGTTAAGCAGACGTCGATCGTACAAACGAATGTTTAGCACGATTAAAACTGACTTTATATCCAAGGTTATTTGAAATTACTTTATAAATAATTCACCTTACAGATACGCGATCGCATGTCACACTCATGATCGCGCATCTCCGACACAAACAACCAAAGTATTTCGCGAAAAAGATTCTTCAATCGACGAGAACGATCCTTTGAACTCATCTCGAATATAGTTATAAAATTTATTGAATTTATTGTCTTGTATTGCTTGCGCCAATGAATAAATTATATTCTTGTTGTTTTATTTACATTTTTCCGCTAAAAGCGACGTCATTTTTAATTAGTGGCCTATAAATGGTGACGATTTTAATTTCAGGCCGTTCCAAATTTACTTTGAAAATTTTGTTCCGTTCTAGAGTCAAAAATACTTTAAAACAGAATATAAGTTTAAAATTTCATGAAAAAGTTGAATTTTTAAAGGTTTTCCAAAAAGTTTTAAATTTTGAAAATTTTTACAATAAAGATTATATTTTTGCCTAAAACTTTGTAATAAAATTATATTTTCAAGCTTTTTAATAGTTTTTTTAAGGATATTTTTCATGGAAATTTAAAAATCAATTTTGTTTATAAAAAAACCATCAAAAATTGTTGTGAAAAATTCTATTTTACATAAAAAAGTATTTTAACATTCTCCAATATAAAATAAAAATCTTGCGACAAAAGCTTCGAAATGAATTTGGAACGCCCTTATTATTTTATTTTTTAATTATTTACATGTTCGTGAGAGAAATGAAGTTCTTTTTGCGTATTTACTTAACTGGTATTTTTCAAGAACACTCGCGACAAACTGGTTTTGGGTCAAAGAAATTCATGAAGATCATGTTTATTTCGTAAGGTTGCTCGTGAATCCTCTTTTATTTGTATCTGAGTACCGAACAATGTGAAATTCTTACGTCTATTACTCATCAATGGTATTTGAACTTGACGTTAACATTATCAACAGAATATCAATTGTTTGAATCTTGATAAAAATCTCATTTTGTATGATTTTTTTTTCATTTTTCTGAAACAAAAGTGCATCAATGTTATTAAAAAACAATTATATCCATCATGAAACCGGACTTTGGATCTGAATTGAGTTTTATTATTACTCTATAAATGTGTCACTCGCATAAATAATATTCAACAGCTTTAGTTACTGTGTATGGCGATAAGAGCACAGTTCAAAGTCACAATCGACTCGTCCGTAATATTTTGATAAGATTTTAATCATATTGGTTTTATTGTTTCGTGTGTATTTGAATATCAAAAAAAGACAATGGATGCACCAATATTAACATAACCTGACTTGACATGCTTTTGAACTCATAAAATTTTAATTTTTTTCAGATGAAAAGGAAATTCTCAAAGGTGTCAGCGGCACATTGCGCTCCAATGAGCTCACAGCGATCATGGGACCATCGGGAGCTGGCAAAAGTACCTTGTTGAACATCTTATCTGGCTACAAGTAAGTTTCCAATAGCACTAATCAATATAGGTAGAATGAAATATCAACGATAATTACTCAATCGCGCGCAACAGGCAGGCAATATGAGCGACATGCTATAATAGTTGTTCTCAATATTTGTTTTAATAGATGGTTATCTGCTCCTATTACTATAATTTACTATACCAAATGTGACTATACGTTTGAACTTTGTCCATTTATTATTCATTATGAGAGTTATTCTGTAATTTACATGTTCAATCAATACATGTGTCTGTTTTGTAAAATGATTTTTCACTTAAAATTTCCAGATCCACTGGAATTGAAGGCTCAATTGCGATTAATGGCAAGGAAAGAAACATCAGTCAATTCCGCAAGTTGTCGGCATACATCATGCAGGATAATCAACTTCACGGAAATTTACGAGTTGATGAAGCCATGAATGTCGCAAGTAGCTTAAAGTTGCCCCAAAGTGTTGGAAAGAACGAGAAAGAAGTTGCTGTAAGTTGTCAAGTTTAATGCCAAAAAAGTAAATTTATAGAATTTTTTATTATTTTTAGATTCATGAAATTCTTGACACCTTGGGTCTCCTCGAGCATCGTCGCACATTCACCCGCAACCTCAGTGGTGGCCAAAAGAAACGTCTTTCAATTGCTCTGGAATTGGTAAACAATCCACCAATTATGTTCTTCGACGAGCCAACTTCCGGTCTCGATTCATCCACCTGCTTCCAAGTCATCAATTTGCTCAAATTCTTAGCGGGTGGCGGTCGCACAATCATTTGCACAATTCACCAGCCAAGTGCACGTCTCTTCGAGATGTTCGATCAATTGTACACGTTGGCGGACGGGCAATGCGTCTATCAAGGTCGAACGAATCAGTTGGTTCCCTTTTTGAAGACACTCGATTTGGAATGTCCGAGTTATCACAATCCCGCGAGTTATGTCATTGAAGTGGCATGCGGCGAGCACGGTGATCATACGAGGAAACTCGTTAATGCAATTGAAAACGGCAAAAAGGATATCCGATCGGAAGACAATTTTCCTGCAGCAATGGCGGCAAATGGACTTGCAAAGGTGCACGCTAAAGATTCCAATTTGAAGTCAAATTACGAGAAAAATATTCAAAAGGACGTAAATATGGACATCAAGACGGCGTCATCGCAAAAACATGTGGGAAATGGACTTTTGCAGAAGGCAGTGAACGATCTTGCCAAAAATGGAGAAGAAAATGTTGTGATACCCGTGGAGGAAAAGGAAGATAATGAAGCAGCTGTGGCACTTTTGGAGCAAGATACCATGGTGTCGACCAAAGAACGTTATCCCACGTCAGAATGGCATCAATTTTTGGTAGTGCTCAAGAGAACTTTGCTCTTCAGTAGACGTGATTGGGTAAGTTCTCGATTTTTTTGCATTTTAAATTTTAAATAATGATTTTTTTTCGATTGTAGACTTTGATGTACCTTCGATTGTTTGCTCATATTTTGGTCGGATTTCTCATTGGTGCTCTCTACTACGATATCGGAAATGATGGCGCAAAAGTACTCAGCAACTTGGGTTTTCTCTTCTTCAACATGCTTTTCCTCATGTACACCTCGATGACTATCACAATTTTATCATGTAAGTTGAATTTTTATCCTTTCAACCAAAAAATTTTCTGTTTTGCTTTATTTTTTGAAATCTTGAAATTGGTTAAAACAAAAAAAAATAAGGGGGAGGAAACATGGAACAGCTAACGATAATCAATAATAAAATGTGAATATAATTTTTTTACAGTCCCGCTAGAGATGCCTGTCTTATTAAAGGAAAACTTTAATCGATGGTATTCACTGAGGTCTTACTATTTCGCAATCACCCTTTCGGATATTCCATTCCAGGTAAGAGATTTTTTTTATTCTTATTTTCAAAAAAGTAACGATTTTTTTCTTCTTAGGCCTGTTTCTGCGTCATTTACGTCTCTATCGTATATTACTTCACATCACAGCCAATGGAATGGTTCCGATTCAGTCTTTTCTTAGGTGCTTGCTTGTTGGTGTCCTTCGTTGCACAAAGTGTCGGCCTTGTGGTTGGAGCCGCAATGAACGTACAAAATGGCGTTTTCCTTGCACCAGTGATGTCTGTACCATTCCTTCTCTTCTCCGGTTTCTTCGTATCATTTGATGCAATTCCCGTTTATCTCCGATGGATTACATATTTATCGTACATTCGATATGGCTTCGAGGGCACCGCCCTAGCTACATACTCATTTGGACGCGAAAAATTAAAGTGTTTCCAGACCTATTGCCACTTCAAGTCGCCACAAACCACTTTGGAGGAACTTGACATGGTAGATGCGGACTTTACACTGGACATTGTTGCGTTAGTCGTCATTTTCGTGCTGCTTAGAGTTGCCGCATTCTTATTCTTAAGATGGAAACTGAAGACAGTGCGTTAAAAAAAAGTGATTGAAAACTTTCTTTTTGTATAGCATTAAGTAATATTATTGTGGATAAATTTATTGTTGTTAGCTTTAAGTCCCTTTTTTGTATATCACACATTTATACGGTATGGCTCATGCAGGAGAAATGAAGTAAAAAAATAAACAAAAATATTTTGAATTAATAACACATGTTTTTCCACTTAATATTTTATTTTAGAGCCACAATTTCTACCAAAGACAGAGCATATTTTCACACAGAACTGTATTAACGGCGACCGAATCGCATGTAACCGTAATCTCCGATTTCCTGGCCGCGTTTACCGAATCTCAAGTGACCATAGTCGTCCATTGTACCACGTTTATCGATGTCACTTTCGTCCATAAATTCCATATCCACGGGGTTGACGTGTTCCCGGCGATAAGCGTTGATGGCGTACAGCGGACGAGCCATACGTTTATTTGAGTAACGGCTCCATTGTTGGGTTGCAGGTGCTTTTAATGGGGCGTCGTCTCCAGATGCTTCAACTTTGGCATCAACTGCTGCCGCAAAGAGCAGCATGTACGTCAAATAAAGGACGAGCGTTGTAATAAATGTAACGGAAATGTAAGTCATTTTTGTGGATTTTCACTATTTTTTCTCACAAAAGACCACTTTGAGGTTCTTTTTCCTCCGATATCCGATGAAATACTGAATAATTTTCTTCGGGAGTTTTTCTTTATATATTATGTTGTTTTCTTTTCAAAAATTGATGGAAACAAAGAAAATTATTATTTTTTTATATTTTTGCAGGGTAAAGAGATAATTAAATTTAAAATGACGCCTTCTTTGCATTTACGCACCATGATTGCCTTTAATCAAAATAGATTTCTGCTCACGTAGTGGATCTGTCAATCAATGAAAAGTTAAGCGCCGTAAAAGAACATAATTTGAAAACATGACATGGAAAAAAATAGTAAAAAAATATGCGCCTTTAAACATTTTGAAGCCTTATTTTTTTCTAAAAATAAATTTTCAATATAAGAAAAATATTTTTTTTAGAATTCGAAGGAAAAAATAGAACATTTAAAATTTATTCAATAATAAAATTAACGATATACACATTTTTATATAAATTGTTTTTTTTTTCTTCTTTTTTATCATTAACTTCGAGCAATTTCGTTAAATTTATTTTAAACTTTTATCTTTATGCTCCATTTAATGCTTAAATGCTATGCAAGTAATATTTATCTATTTTTACTTTTAAAGGTACTTTAATAATTCCTCATTGGTTTTCACTTTTTTTTTTTAAATAGTAATCTCCGAAAGTTAAGCGTGTATCACGTGGTGAGTGTTCCTTAAAGTTTCATGCAAACAGTGAATGAAAGATATGGTGTGCTCATTTTTAAACAATAAATTGATTTGTAACAGTATAATATATATATAGGATCCCTATTTTTGGGGGTTTCTTGCTTTTTATGATTGTATTAAAATCTATTTTTTGTATTTCTTTGGAGAATAAAGCACTAATTTGTATTTTTTATTATTTTTTTATATAGTTTATTTTTATTTTGCATTAAACAGTAGTTTTTTTAAAATAAATGATGCTGCTGCAAAATATTCTCTTTTATTTGAATATGAAAATAAATAATTTTTGTCTAATTTCTTTCTTTCTTTTCTAATTCGACACTTCCATCGATTGTCTCTTATTTATTCCATGTACTTTTTCACTGATTTATCCTAATTTTTCGTTTATAATTTTGCTTCTTTTTAAAAACATTGAAGAATATATTTTATCTTTTTAATTTTTTTTTTCATTATTTATAATTTTAATTAATATTAATATCACCATATTCAAAACAAAAATTTTGAGTTTATTGACAGGTGGAGGCGCCTGGATACTCTACAAAAATGCTTTTGACGCCTTTTTTTCAAAATAAGTAGCTGCTGACTAAAAAGACCATTTGCGAAATTTTCTTTTGTGTTTTTAGTCAAAAGCCATTTGCTGCTGTCGCTTCGTTTAATTTCATAATTATATTATAGCTAACCGTATTTTATGCATCATAATATTATCAGTTAATGTTTAAATACTTGAAGATTCGTTTTAATAAATGTCGATTCCAACGTAAAAACTTTCGAAACACATGTCAACGATCAGGAGGTATCCGAAGGGATTTTAGCACTTTTTTTGCCTGTAAAAATTATTTGATGTTTTAAATATTTTTATATAAAATGCAATTTCAAATTTATTTATCACAATTTTTTCGGAATTGGGGAGCAAAAAAATTTTTCAATTCTTAAAAATTTGAAATTTAAAAAAAAATGTTGAACTTTCATAAAAATGTTTGTTATTTGGATCTTTCTACTTAAAATAAAATCCTGAACATTTTAAATATAATTTTCGGAATTTTTTGGGACTCAAAAATTTCTAGTTTTTTATTGAATTTTCAGCTTTTTTTTTCAACTAAATTAGATTTTTGATTTTTGAAACAACACAAAAATTCCAAATAAATTTGGAGCGGCTTAAATAGAAATTTACCTGATATTGCTCCTCTGTTTCTATGAGTCCCCGTACTGCCACAATTTGATACTGAGGCGCTCGCATGGCAGCTGGGCCACGTCGAATCAAGCGAAGGGATTCTTGATTCGTTCCCAATGCAGCAACCTGTTAATAATAAATCTAAAGTTTCGTTCCAACTACGTTTTTTTTTTTGACTTACTTGTCGCGGACCATGACTAGGATCGAGAACTAAAAGAGTCAGACCAGATGGACGTTGTTCAATGCCAATGATTGTACGAGAGTGACCTGCAAAAATATTTTTAAAATATTTCTCTTAATTTTTTCGACTGACTTCTACCTTGATGTTGTAAATAAAGTGGTGGTGTATGGTTTCTTGGTTCCTCGAAGTAATGCAACACCCAATTGAAGAGTTCCGGATGCCGTCCATCTATCGAAGTTGGTCGATGAAAATCCACTAATTGACAATCGATGCGTAGCCACGACAAGACCGTGACAATTTCCGTAGCGCCAATCCATTTTCTCGTATTGTGCAATTTTCCCAATTGATCGCGACCTTGCGTATCGAAACCTTGAGCCCATGCTGCCTCTACCATGCGTTGTAGCCGTGAAATACTGGGCATTGCGGTGCGTGCTGGTCCATGATTTCCCCATGCTTTGTAGAGTGCTTCGTTGTAAAGTGTATTTTGCAGCAAGGAGGATAGCAGCATTTGCAAGTTTCGGTATCCGCAGCCCCAGCCTTTGTCTCCGTAACTCGATGCATAGTGATCCACGCCGGAACAAACATAAGTCTTTGTGACACCGACCGCAGCATTCGAAAGACTTGAAACGCGAGCCGCTACGGTCTTCGTGCACGACGAACCATCATCAATCCCATAGCTTTCGGCTGCCTTCAGTCCAACTTGGCGCTCGTAATATGCCTCGACACTCATCTCGCCCGCATAAACTGCTCGTTGCATTGCCGCTGCCGACTGTTCCCGAAAATTCCCTTGGTCATCCATGCCATACTGCGCACGTAACATCTCAAATTCCTTTTGTTCGCGTGCCTTTTGCGCCTCATACGAAACTGCCTGTGGACTTTTCGCGAAATGCTTGTCAATGTGTTCTTCCATGTCAGTCGTTTTCATCTTATCGAACGAAATTCCGCAAACGGGACAGACACTGCCGGTGTGATCACGATTGTATCCCGTTGCACCATTCATATCCATTTCAATTTTAGCTGGACTCAGGATTTCCTTGTGCTCGATATTCACGTGAAGTTCCAAATCGGATGCCGTATCGAAAGCAACCATGCAAATGGGACATTGAAAAGCCGTGAGGGTATCGACGTGGTTCGAACGATTCGGAAGTCCGGGACTTAGTGGATCAAAGTGTGAGCGGTTGATGTGTTCCTCGAGAACTCCCGGGTTTTCCGTCGTATAGGGACACAAAAGGCATTGCAGGGGACTCGGTTTTGTCGATACTGGCTTGTGTGGCTTCAATTTGAGACCCAGTTGAGAGCGCAGAGGAGAACCTTGACCACCGTGAGGCTACAAAAAAATATATTTCAAAATGAGGTAACAAATATTTTAGGAGAAAAAATTTACCTGAGCTCCCCTTTCCTGACTTGACGTCTCTCCATTAGTTTTTATGCCATTTGTATAAGAAATGGTTTCCTGTATTTCGTACGATTTGCTATTGCTTGCTGCTCCAAAGCCATTTACATGAGTATTTTTGAATGAAGAATCCTTACGTATCACTCCATTCAAGCTTGTTCCACTTCCATTAAGTCCATTCGATTCACTGCTGGATGTCCCATTGGCCTTTCCGTTCGACAGATCAGGCGAAGAGGGCATTCTGTAATCCGACATCGAGTCAGAATCAATACTGTAATACGAGCTGGGCGTTTGGTCATCAATGAAATTAAGTCCATCCGTGTCTCCTCCATTTTGCGGTGATGTTGGCGTCAAATAGTCCAAATGTTGCGTATTGACATGAATCAAAAGTTCTGCGGAACTCGCTGTAATGCCACAAAAGGGACATTTGGGTGAGCCATCAACGTGATTTTTCGCAAAATGGTCCCGCAGCGCGTCATCCGAAAGGCCAGTTTTTCCACACAATTCGCATGCTTGTTGATTTTCCATGATGTAGCGCAATGTCCTCCTAAACCATTAATAAGGAGTATCAGTTACTTGACTTATTGACCTAGTTACCCGAAATTGTACGTATTGCATCGACACACAAACACACACGACTCTACGTGAGTTGTAAGGAAAATTCATGCAAAATCTTTCAGTTTCTTTGTGGCGTGTCCTTCGATTGAGAAACAAAAAATTTTAACTGCTCTCCTTCGCTGATGACAACAACTCAACACGAAATCCCCTTATTGCTTCCACACTTAAACTATTACGGAAAGAGTTTTTTTGTGCACACTAAAAAATTGTTACAACAATCGATCGATAACAACTCTTTCAGCAAGTCCATGATTTACATTTTGTCAAAAGTCCTCTAATGTCAACTTTGAAGCACAATGTCGAGTTGTGTCTCTAATGAATTTCCATCACTTTCAACACAAATCAGGGACCAGGAAAAACGCGGAAGTTTATTTCGTAATTGTGAGTGTCGTCCTTTTTGATGGCGATGTTTCCCCGAATGTTTCTTCCAGGTTTTATTCGGCAAACAACAGTGACGATGCGTCAAAAAGGAATTTTTGAATCAAACCGTTGCGTGGATGGAGACGGTTATCACATTTTAAAATTGATTTCCTTATGAATTAATTGTAAAAAGTTCTTACGAGATTGTGTAACTGAATAGTAATTAGATGACCTGTGCACTATAAACACACTATAAATGGGTGTAGGTATTGATTTCTCTCTTTAGATTGTGATGCAAAATCAACTTTTATAGACATGCGACCGGTTTTTCCTCAGTATTTGTTCTAGTGCGATTCGTGAAAGATTACATTAAGATGTTTGCCGTTTTAATCGGAACAATTATTTTTATTGTATTTTTGTTCTATTTCAAAGAATTCTGGAAGAATAAACAGATATTGGAGGATATTTCACGTCGGCTGCCATGTGCTCCTAGGTCACCAATTGTGGGAATTTATTTTTACACTCCAAGGAATCCTATAGGTGAGATTTAATTTCCATTTTTTTTAATTTCTAGGCCTATTAAATACTCTAATCGCAACTTTGAGGCTTCATTTGTCCTTCATGCTTCCAAATTTTATGGTCTAAACAAACGGATTTGCAGTAGAGATTCTCCAATTTTCATGATTAAAAATAAAATTTGAAGTAAAAAAATTTCAGATATCTTCCACTATTTCATGGAATTTCCCAAAAAATATGGACCTAACTGTGTAATGTGGGGACTCTTGAATCACATCGTTATAATGGTGTCGGACAAAAAGGATGTCGAAGCTATCATGAACTCAAATACGACCAAGAAGAGTTTCGCTTATGATTATCTAGAACCGTGGCTTGGTAAGTTATTAAGTTTGTTTTGAAATATAAATTTAAAAAAAAATGTTTTTTTTATAGGACAAGGTCTTCTTACATCATACGGGAAGAAATGGCATACTCAAAGAAAGATTTTGACACCATCATTTCATTTCAGTATTCTTGAGCAATTTGTTCAGATCTTTAACAAACATAATTTGAAGTTAATTGAAAATCTTATGGAACATCAGAAAAATTCCAAGACTCAAGACGTGAACATTTACGAGTTTCTCACAGCCTGTGCTTTAGATAACGTTTGTGAGACAGCAATGGGAGTTTCAATCAATGCACAAAATAATGAAAATAAAGCATATGTGAAAGCGGTAAAGGAGTAAGTGAAGATTTTGAGGAAAAAATTTAAAATTTAATATTTTTTTTCTTTTCATAGAATTAGTGATCTTGTCCGTCAACGGATATTTAGTCTTTATGGACGATCAGATTTTTTGTACAATTTATCAAAAGAGGGATTTCGTCAAAGAAAACTTTTGAAAATTTTACATCGATTCACAAATAATGTTATTTCTCAAAGAATTGATCAACTTAAAACAAAAGAAAAACCTCAAAACGGACAAAAAATTACATTTTTAGATATATTATTGGAAGCTTCTGTTGACGGAAACCCTCTTAGTAGAAACGAAATTCGTGAGCAAACGGACACCTTCATGTTCGAAGGACACGATACAACGACAAGTGGTCTAAGTTTCACTGTATATCACCTAGCGGAAAATCCGGAGATTCAAGAAAAGGTTCTTGATGAATTGATCGCCATTTTGGGACATGACCCTTCAACTCAGCCTACTTATCAGCAGCTTCACGAGATGAAATATTTAGAAATGGTGATAAAAGAATCGCTTCGACTTCATCCGCCTGTCAGTTCAATTGGACGAAAAACTCTGGAACCAATTAAGATTCAAGGCGTTACGATTCCGACAGGCATAGACTTGAATATTCCAATTTATGCTATTCATCGAGATCCAAATGTCTTTCCAGATCCCGACAAGTTCGACCCTGACCGATTTCTGACATTTGAGCAACAAAATAGAAATCCTTACGTTTATTTGCCATTTAGTGCTGGACAAAGAAATTGTATTGGACAAAAATTTGCAATGCTGGAATTGAAATCGGTATTATCGACTCTCATTCGAAATTTTAAAATTATTTCAACGCCGAAAACAAAAGATATTGAATATTGTATCGATATTATTCTGAGACCCATTGGAGGTCTTCATGTTGCACTCGAAAGGCGTTAAAAGTTTTTATCAAATAAAATATATTTTTTTTTAATTTTAGGCTAATTTTAAAAAAATTAGCTTTCGCACTTCAAAAAGCTTATTTTTTGTTTTATCAAAAATCGATCAAATTTGTCAAAACTTGTGAGTTTTATTTATGTTTTCGTATTTGAAATTTTAAAAACTTTTTTCCAATATTTAAATAATTTTCCTGAAAAATAACGGACAATCTCTTTAAAACGTAGGCGAACCCAATAAAATTTGCTTTCATGCTAATTCAGTGCATTGACGGCGAAAAATTGAACTAAAACGAGACTGGAAAGACACTTTAGAGTTTGCCTGACCTTCACATAATAATAAAAGAGATTCGGTGTTTATTTATTTTTCGGAAAATCAATCAGTTTGACGAATCCTCTTGCACAACAGATATCAGATATTCATAAAGGGACACCTTTGTCAGCGAATTGACGCAAAATTACGAGAAAATTACAAGAAACAAGTGGAATAAATGTGAAATTTCATTGGGTGTGACATCCATTTTTGTTGTACCTCTATCTATACGATATTAATAATTAAATACACGTCATTTTTTCACCCAACACAAATAAATAAATAAAAAAGTTGACTATATAAGTCGATTCAAGTGAAGATTATTAAATCATCGAGTCTAGAAAAAATTGCGGATCGTGTAAAATCTTATCAACACCTTTGTTAAATTTATTATTGCGCAAGAATTATTGAACTTTTGCAAAAATGGAGAGTTTAGTGTCTCCAGGTAAGACTTTTTTTTGTTGATTTTCTCTTTTTTGCTACATGTTCTTTTCAAACATTAAAAAAAACACGAACAAGCAATCTAATCGGATAATTTTAATTTAGTTACGCTAATTGTCAAATCATGCAACCAACAATTTGAAGATCAGGAAATTCGTTGTGAGTTAAATTGGACGATTCGAAAGTTAAAGCAGCAACTGGCCGAAGTTTATCCGACCAAACCAGTAAGTGTTTCCTTGATAACCATTTAATTAAACGAAATTAATGATCTTATAAGTTTTTTTGTATCTTTTGGTACACGTCAGAATTTTTTGTGATTTTATGATGTAATTCAAGTAATTTTGTATCATATACAAAAGTTATTCGGAGAATTTCCATCCTTATTCAATGTCTTTTTGATACAAACACAAACGACCTAAATGAAAACACGCGTTGTAGTGAGAAAAAAACTGATAAGAGAAACAAAACAAACTTTTGTTGAATCAGTTGTTTGAGTTTTTGTTTTTTTCTCGTGCGAATAATCGTGTGTATATACACACAATCGCGCGACATATCGTTATCAAAGTTTCTGTGTTGAAAACTGACGTGGCCCATATCGTTATAATTTCAGTTCAATTAGTTTTATCGCGACCTAGACCACACTAACGAACATTTTTGCATATTTTGCAGCGAACGGAGGAACAAAAACTGATATATTCGGGTCAACTGTTGCACGACACCGTCGTACTGAAGGACGTTTTGCGGAAATACGAAGGCCAGGACACTCACACGGTGCATCTGGTGTTCACACCGAAGTTTAGCGGTACCACAATGAAGGAGGCGGACAAAAAGAAGACTTCCAGTTCGAGCAGTACCAGTACTCGTAGCTCGTCTGGACCATCATCGACGACGACGGCGACACAACAATCGACGACATCCAGTACTGACGGGGTCCGACACCGTACTAATGCTGCAACCCAACAAGCAACTACGCAGCAACAACAACAACAACAACCAGTAAATCCTTTCTTTAATCCGAGCATGTTGTATGCGATGCAACCGCCATTGAATGTCGCAACGACCACGCAAAATCCCAACAGTCCCGACTACTTGGCCGCCCAACAAGCTGCAATGCAAGCCTGGATGCAACAAGCTTATGCACAGTACTTCAATCAATACATGAATATGTAAGTTTAGAAAAAATTCTTCAAAAAAATGAAAATTTTACCTTTTTTTAAAAATTATTTGTAGGATTCAATTCGGTGCTCAAGGAACGCCATTGTATGCGTCGGCAGCTACAGGTTTTCCCGCCAACTTCCAACACCTCTACACACAATCACAAACGCCGCAAACCTCTGTACCAAACCAAATACCACAAGTCCCGCAAAATCAGGCGCCAGCCGTTGCCGTGGCCAATGCAAATCCCGATGGAGCTGCAGCGCCACAACGTCGTTTCCCAAATTTGGTCGTCGAAGAGCCCCAGGAGCCTCGCGACTGGCTGGATGTCAGTTACACCATGTTCCGTCTCGTCGTAATTCTGACTCTAATTTACTTTTACTCGTCACCCTTGCGTTGTCTTGCCGTCTTATCAATTGGTGTTGCCTTGTATTTGTATCGCACTGGTGTTTTTCGGAATCAGCTTGAGCGAAACTTGAATCTTAACAACAATAATAACAACAACAACAATAACAACAACAACAACAATAATAACAACAACAACAGACCACAACCAGCTGGTGAGAATGGCGCAGAAGGGGCGGCAGCAGAAGGAACGGGGGGAGATGTTGTCGATGCGACAAGTGCCCAAGACCAGAATCGCACGTCGATGCTCGTGATGATCAGAACTTTCATCTTTTCCTTCATTTTCTCGCTCATCCCAGAGACACCGGCACTATAAAAGCATTGTTGTGATCATTCGAAAGCTTTTTGTTCTGCATTAAAATTGTTTTGTAGTTTGTAAAAAAAAGAAAGAAGTAAAAAAACTAAAAAAAAAAATACTAGATGTAACGAAAATAGATAAGGATACTTTTGCAGGGACGCGCAAGGTATTTACGTTTTTGAAATAATTGAATTATTTAACTAAACAGAGTATAAGTTTTTCCTTGGATTCATTTAAGTAAAGGCGCTTTCGAACAATTTTTGTTGTTCTAAAATGTAACTTTAGTTTTTATTATATTTTTTGTTATAGAAAATTTATATCATTTAACCCTCAATCAGTTCTTGCATGAAATGAAATATGAAATGTAAAAATAAAATGTTAAAAAAAACTCCTCTAGATATGTAAGAGAGAATCCGTTGGATTCAGGAAAATATTTGAAGATGATTAATAAAAATCCTTATTAGAAAATAAATTTCAACTTGTCTAATCGCTGAATCAATTACATTTTTTTTTGTCTCGAATTGTTTGCTCGAATTATCACTATTTCCAGTTCAATCTCGATAATGATATTCAGTCGTGTCGTTCTGCCTTACGGTCATAAGTACCAAGTGTGTCTACAGAACATGGAACCGTTATTTAGTTTTTAACTTGAAAAAAAGTCATCGTCGAAAATACACTAAATCGGATTTATTAAACAATTTTGCTCCGAATTTATTTTAAACTTTTTCTCTTTGTCTAATTTGAAAAATCGAAAATTTAATGGGGCAAAAGTTAAAAAAAAACATCAAAAATGACCCAAAAATTATTTTGAAATTTTTATATGCTTTTTTATTTAAATTCCAATGTTTTCTGTCTTTGTCTAATTTGAAAAATCGAAAATTTAAATGTGCCCGGTAATTCTGAGAGAAGAATGTTAAAAAAAGGTTTTAATTGTGCATTGGGACAAGGTTTTAAATGTGCCAAAAATTAGAATGTGCAAGGTTTCAAAAGTGCATTGGGGCAAGGTTTTAATTGGGGCAAAAAATTTAACTTCATAGAAGCTTCGAGAAACTTCATAGAATGTTCGAGAAACTTCATAGAATGTTCGAGAAACTTCATAGAATCTTCGAAAATTTTTTAAAACCTCATAAAATTTTAAGGAAAAATTACATCTTTTGTAATAACTAAAAAGTATAAAAAAAAAATTATAAAAAAAAAATATTTTAAAAAGATGCTTTTTTATTTGGGGCCCTAAAAAGTTGAAAATAAATGAAAGTTTTTCAAAATTTAAGCAAAAGAAAAAAGCATGCGAGGCCAAAATAAGTGAGAATAACTTCAAATTTTGAAAAGTAATTGAAGTAAATTTTTAATAAATTGCTTAATTTTTAAAAAACTTTCAATTAAATTAAAAAAGTTTTTAAAAATTACGATTTTTTTTGAAAATATTTTTGAGAAATTAATTTTACAATTTTTTTATAAACATTTTCTTACAACTCACTACCGTAATTTTTCTCTAATGATATTTTGTGCATTTTTAATAAATCCCAATTAAATTAAAAAAAGTTTCTTTAAAATACATATAAATAAAAAACAGACAGACAATTTTATTGGCTCATTTACGTAATTTTTGCGATTAGGGAATGAGTAAAATCAGCTGGTAACATCAATTGCGTTCGTCTCATGATGTTTAAATGATTCATAAAAGACAACTGAAGCTTGTACGTACAAAAAATTGTATTATTTTTCGAAAGTTTGTCTTTTGTGTTGGGTGCTGCAGACAAAAAAGAGCTTAAATTGCTTTAAAATATGTATAAAATTACTTTTAGAGCCTAATCTATTGAATTATTACCGTTAGATTGTAGTGGAGAACCAGGAGAATTCTAGAAGAGTGCAGAATTTTACAAATTTTTGCAAAACAGCATAAAAAGGTAAAATTTTTGTTGTTTTTATCGTTGTCGTCATCGTGGGCGTATCGTGCAAAAACTATGAGATCATTTTTATTGCAGTGGAACTTTTGGGGGATACTGGAAGACTCAATCACCGCCGTCCTACGATGCTAGAGACATCCGCTGAGCACAGTACAAACAACTCCGACTTCCGTCAAGCTACGGAAGCATCACCGATAAATGCAGGGGGACGAATATTCCGGCAGTTTGGTGAATTGATGCGACCTGCGAGAACGGCTCGGAGTCCCACAGATGGCTATGTCGAGTTTGGGAACATGGATGCCGACAGATCTGGCAGGACATTGGGTACGTTCGCTGGTGTCTTTAGTCCGGTCGCCTTATCGATGTTCAGTGCGCTAGTGTTTATTCGTGTTGGTAAGAGATAAATAGTTTTTCAAAGTGGATAGGTGATAATTAAATTTATTCGCGCTTAGGTTTCATTGTCGGCAACGCTGGCTTACTCGTGACACTCTTGCAATTCATCATCGCTTATGCAATTCTGTTGTTTACGGTATCGTCAGTGTGCGCGATTTCCACGAATGGAGCTGTGGAAGGTGGCGGAGTGTACTTTATGATCAGTAGAACTCTCGGGCCCGAGTTCGGAGGCAGTATTGGAACGTTGTTCTTCCTGGCGAATGTCGTGGGATGTGGTCTGGCGGTGACAGGATGTGCCGAAGGCTTAGTCGAAAACTTTGGACCTTCCGGTACTTTTAATCAAGTGCTTCCCGATGGACGATGGTGGCGATTTCTCTATTGTTCATTGATCGCAACTATAATTTTGTTAGTTTGTTTGGTCGGAGCTGGATTATTTGCTAAGACTTCAGTCGTAATTTTGGGTATCGTCACTGCATGTCTTGTATCGACATATCTAAGTTTCCTGTTTCAAGGAGAAATGGAAGTGCCAATACCGTCCGAGAATGAAATCGTGCAGAATGCAACTCATTTAGTCAATGGCACCTATACGGGCTTGCTCTCAAAGACATTCTACGACAATTTGTACGAGAACTACACGAGAGATTATTCATCAGAAGGACGAGTTGTGAACTTTGCAATCACTTTTGGTGTTTTATTCTCAGGAGTTACGGGAATCATGGCGGGTGCCAATATGTCTGGTGAGCTTAAAAACCCATCAAAATCCATTCCGATCGGAACTTTGTCTGCTGTGATATTTACCTTCGTATGTTACGTCATCTTGTCGGTTTTGATGGCAGCAACAACTTCGCGCTTCCTGCTTTCGAATGACTTCCTGTATCTCATGCCGGTTAACTTGTGGCCGCCATTTATTGCGATCGGCATTGCAACTGCGACATTTTCAACGGCAATGAGTAATTTGATCGGAGCAAGTCGTGTGTTGGAAGCTCTCGCTAAGGATTACGTCTTTGGACGTGCATTGAATTTCATCATCAAGGGAACGTACAAAGGCAATCCCGTAGTAGCTGTTATCACATCTTGGGTATTGGTGGAGATGATCTTGCTAATTGGCTCTCTTAACACAATTGCCCAGATTAATTCAGTTCTTTTCATGCTGTCGTATCTCGCTACGAATTTGGCATGTCTAGGCATTGAAATTACCGGTGCTCCCAACTTCCGTCCGACTTTCAAGTATTTTTCGTGGCACACATGCTTTGCCGGTCTCATGGGAACTCTCGTCATGATGTTTGTCATCAACTCCGTTTATGCGTCTTCGAGTATTATTTTGTGCTTGTTACTCGTAATTGCATTGCATCTGTTCTCACCAGCTGCACAAGGCGCACAATGGGGCTCCATATCGCAAGCTTTGATGTTCCATCAAGTCAGAAAATATCTCTTGATGTTGGATTCAAGAAAAAATCATGTTAAATTCTGGCGTCCACAAATGTTGCTTCTAGTTGCAAGTCCTCGTAGTTGCTGTCCATTGATCCATTTCGTCAACGATTTGAAAAAGGGAGGTCTTTATGTCATCGGACATGTGAAAGTGGGAGATTTTGCGGAAAATGAGACAAATGGCGATCCAACGGTAGAGGAATATACACAGTGGTTGGGATTAATCGATCATATGAAAGTTAAGGCTTTCGTGGAGTTGACTTTAGCGAAGACGATTCGCGAGGGAGTTCAACATTTGATCCGCATATCAGGAATGGGAGCAATGAAACCGAATACAATCATCTTGGGATATTATGACGAAGAAGTTTTATATGATTTCTTTGATTCGTAAGTAATTCTTTTCTTTTAATTTTTCAAAAAAAAAAAATCGTTCTAAATTTATATGGATTTTTTTTTTGAAAAATACTCGAGAAATACTTTTTCATATAAAATTCCAAAATTTAAACTATTATTTATGTAAAAATATATTTATTTTTAGTGAAAATTCACCATATCACACATCCCAATTTGATGAAAACGGAATAAAACTGTTCAAATTCCGTCAGCAAGGCGAAGGACGACGCCTCAAAGGTGACGAGTACGTCAGTATCATCGATGATGTCTTACGGATGCAAAAGAACGTCTGTCTTTGTCGTCATTTCCATCGCTTAGACAAAAATTTGATTGCCAGAAGTAATCACGTGAAATACATCGACGTTTGGAGCATCAACATCTTCGAGCCGTGCAGTGCGGATCCCTTTAACGTTGTCAGTTTGTTCATGATGCAACTGGCATGCATTATCAACATGTTACCGGTGTGGAAAAAACTCGAAGTTCGTGTCTTTTTGTGCGAAACATACGGTAACCAACAATCTCCTACAAGTCTTGACAACATGGGCTTAACCCTTGAACCATCAGCTTACGTAAAGTTGAGTAATCTTTTAAATTCATTGAGAATCCAAGCGTCAATTCATGAGGTAAGACTTTTTTTTACTGGTATTTGTCACAAGCTTTAATTGACATTTTTCGATAGATTCACGAATGGAATCGAAATGATGACTTTGTGCGACACAGTGTCGTCTTAAAACAATTCACTAGACATGCGGACACGGATGGTCCACAAATAACAGACGAGATTTTAAATAAATCACGACTTTACATGCAAAGGTAAGCAATTTTCGCACATCGATGAATCATCATGTGATTAGCACCTTTTTGATTTTAGAGCAAACCAGATAATCCGTGACAAATCTGATGCAACAGCTGTGACCTTCATGTATCTCGCTCCACCACCAAGAACCTCCTCCCCTAACTTTGCCGAAGTAAGTAATCAATATTTGGAGCTATTGACCGAGTTGACTTCTGAATTACCACCTACTGTGATGGTACACGGAATTAATGCAGTCACATCTACCACACTATAATGAAATGTAATTTTTACTAGATGCAATTTTTTTTAAAATAAAATGTCTACACGTGAAATTTATATGTACACATAATCGTGAGCGATATTAAAATAACAATAAACATTCTAAGATAGACGTATTTAATCTCTAATAATCATAAATAGAATTTAGTCTTACTACTAATTGTATGTAAATGTAAGAAAACTGTGAAGCAAATGAACAATTTAATAAAATTTCTCAAAAAAATAAATAAAAATTATTATTTTAATGAATCACCAGTCGTATCCACCAAATAAATCTCCGTTTTGCCGACAAAAATAATAATAATGTGTCATAATGTATACTGTGCCGTATGCATGTATCGTAAAAATTCGTTTTCAAAATATCATACAATAACTAGAAATACAACTTTACCAAGATTTTGCGTTGTAGTGTGTGTAAATATCGCACAAGAAATTAAACTGAGCGAACATGGACCGCAGTCTTTCTCAGTCATCTCATGCCAATGTAAAGTGTCGGAACGATTTATTTATTTTTTTTTTTAATTTTAAGAAAGTGATTAACATACGTGGATTGAAGTTGAAAAAAAATATGACACAATTACTTAAAATATAAAAATGATTTTTTAGGATACTGAACCCAAAAAAATTAACGAATGAGTAAAAATTGATCATCAGGATTAGATCATCATTACGAAAAAAAAGAGTGTGTGTTGTGAATATTTATATAAAAATAAATAATAATAAGAAATATGAATCAACGTCCAAACAGTGCTAATATTAGTTAATGATTACTATTGTTGTTGCTTCAATTGTCTCAATTCAATTCAACAACACATCTCTTTGCCACAATCGCTCAAAATAAAAACTCGCCTTTAATTTTACGTAAAAAAAGGTAAGAAATTTATCTATACCATATGCGCAATAAAATACAACTTAATACCAATATGTGAATGGAGTGTGCATTTCGATAAAGTAAACAATATCGATATAGTTTAAGTAAGGAATATTGTTAATGGATTTATTCATAATCGATGCAACTCATTGGTTTTCGTACAAATACGCAACCATCTCTCTCGATTGTGTGTAATGATGATCAATGAATGCTGCTATGTCAAGGTTACATATATAATATATATAAATATTATTAAATATTCTGTATGATGATATTTACATATATTACCATACGCGATAATACACCGCGCAATTTTTTTTTATTCGACAGCGCCTGTTATAATAGTTTATACAGTAGACAACATTTTTTTTATTGTAAAAATAAATAATAATCCAAACACAATTCATAAAAGACACAATTTTTGTGTGTGACAGTTCAATTTGCTTTAAAATGACAACACCGCCATAAATGGTAAATATATTTTAAAACTGTATTCCATAAATTTGTAAAAAAAATAATAAATAATTTTTAGAAGAAACAACAAAGGCAGAACAACTGACATTAAAAGTCAAAATAATTTGTAGTAAAAATACTGTCTGACCTTACGTTTCCTTCCAAAATGTCTGGGTCAGAAATGACAAATTTCACATGATTTCACATGTGAGTTTGCGTCTAATAATTTTTTTTGAGTTTATTGCCTTGTACGAATATATTTATATTTCTAGACATATGAGTCACATTGAATATAATTAAAAAATATATACGCACCTTGTTCTTGAATGAAATTATATTTTAAAAAATATTTAAAATTTCGTGCAAATATAAAATAAACGAATGATTTTATTTTTTGAATTTCACCAATTTTACTTAATCGATATTGATAATGTTTGAAATTTAACACAAAACATGCAATTCAACCCCTTACTACCTTTCAATCAACACTATGAAAAATATATATGTCTCGCAAAAATGTTCAAAACTTGATAATTTCGTGAAAACAAAAGCTATTGAATTTATGAAAATTGTCTCGAAATTGCCAAAAATCAAATTTTATGTTATTTTTTTAGTTCTTTTGAAACTATACAAAAAAAAAATTATTTAAAAAAAAAATTATTTTGCAAAAACAAAACAAATAAAAAACAAATAAATAGGTATTTTACTTAATCAATTGTTACTTAGTTTTATTAGTATTTGGATCCAAATGTGGTTAATATTTTCGTAAAAAATCACAAAAATAATGTTCTTTTTATATAATTTTAAATTTTATACTATAAAATACTTGAAAAAAGCTCATGTTAAAATTTTTTTAGTTGAAAAATTTTCCATTTGATAAAGTTTTTATCTTCAAAATTAATTTAATTTTCTTTTTTGCAACTTTTCATTAAACCTAAAAAAATTGAGACATATCACAAAATTAGAACTTTGGTGGTCAAAATTTCTAAATATTCATGTCTCGCAGATATTTTACCTTACAATACATGGCGCGAAACATGGATTTCTAAATATTCATGTCTCGCAGATATTTTACCTTACAATACATGGCGCGAAACATGGATTTTTTAAAAGTAAATGCAATAAGACGGCTTTCCATAAAATAGTAAAAATTGAAAATTAATGTCATGTTCAATTCAAAATTTTAGCACTTCAATGTGGTGCAGTCAACTTGTCAACTTGATTGATACGAACATTTTTTTACTGGAAAAAAATGTACAAAAAATAAAATAAAAAAAACTATGGAATTTTAGTTGGATCGTAATATGGAAACACGTGTTTCACGGAACATATCTTTTAATAAAATAACAATAAATATTTTAGAACTCATATGCTTACTATAAAATAAATTAGATGATGTTTGTTGATTTTTTGCGTTTATGACGGTATAATCTAATTTTAGAACGACCTTTTTTGTTTTGGTTTGTAAATTACTTTCTAGTTCATTACACCAAAAATTACAAATATTGTTTGAGATCAATATTAATATTTTTTGTAATTTACAGGTCAACTCACCCATTAATTCAAATTAATAAATTAATATTCGATAGTAATAATTCACGTCTTCACCTTATAAGACCATATTGAGCTGCATATTTTGTTGTTGTATAAATTAAAATTATTATTATAAATTTTATTCGACTTGTAGCAGTAAAAAAAACCCACTACAAAAAAAACTGTTGATGTGTTGTCGTTTAAATTAACTTTTTCTTTTCAATAAAATGCGCTTTGATCGCTGATGTCCTTCTTACATATTCGCAATTTTTTTTTTAATCTTGTCAAAGCCAACCAATATGGTTTACTCACGAATTTTATGTGTGCGTACAGCGCCGAAAAAGGAAACTTGTGCGATCTCAAGTTAATAATAACATTAACATTTAAAGTTTCATGTTCAATAACTTACAGCATCGCACCAAAAAGTCGAGAAATAAAGGCCCGAGTTTTATCAAAAGAATTTTTTATTTATTTATTTTGGACCGAATGTCGCGCCATTTCTACATTCATATAGATTTAGTAGTTTATATCACTACATCGGCTATACATTGTTGTCTGGGGGACAGAACACGGCGGCATCAGACAATAATTATTGTTTTTAAAGTTTGTCTTGGAATGTTTCCGATACGTATGCAGCTAAGAGTTATGACATTTACTTATTTACGAGAAAGAATGTTCTGTGTTACTTCCGTTTTTACAGGTTAATATTTTTAACATTGAATCACTTTTAAAAAAATATTTTTCGTGTACCTTTATGGGTTTCGGCGTATATAAGTGTTCGGTCTCGACCATACTTATATATCTTAGTAGGTGTAATAAAGATTGTCGAATGAGATCACACAGCTGGTAGTGTGTGAGTTTGCTTTTCTCTCTCACATTTATGAAATCAAACTGAATTTCTGAACTTCTAAGCAACAAAGACTGCGGCACCGTGGTGATTGACCCGCTCGAAATTACGACTACAGGTGAAAAAAAGTCTCACTCTTTTTCAGAGTAAGAATTATTTTTAATATTTTACTCATTTTTTGTACCGCACCGCACGTCCAGCTCACTTGCGTGTCATAATATTCTACTTCATCTTCTTTTTCTATTTATTTATTTTTTCGTACGAAAAGTGAGCGAATTTTCTCATATTTTTTTTCTGAGCAATTTTCCCATGGATTTGAAATTTTTCTTGTAGAATGAAAGATACTTAGTTGGTGTGCACTTCACACCTTTTGTAGAAAATTGTTCATTATATTTAAGTTAATTAGTTGGTTTGAGACTCATATCGTAAAAAATAGATTAATAGTAATTATTAAAATGTAAGTTGAAAGTGATCCAAAAATAATAAAAAATATATAAGCAATAAATATTAAAAAGCAATTTAAAAAATTATCTAAAAAAAATTAAAAATTGAGTACAAAAATCCTTTTAAAAAATACGAATTTCGTCATATTTATTCGTGAAAAGTGTTTGAAGAAAAAAGTGTGTTCCTATGGAAAAAATATTAATGTTGCACATATATATTTACCTCAAAGCCAGAAATAAGTGTGAAAATTACGTAGGCGTTCTGATCTTGCGTATAAGTAGATCACAAATAATATAAGTGTTTTGAAGAGGAAAAAAAAATGAGAGAGACGCAGTCGACTTTTTGGACAGAGAAACTCAAGGTCCCAACCCAATGATTACGTCGTTGAATGAAAATTATTTTTAAATTTTATTACTCATGAATGAAAATAATAATTGTTTTTTGTTGTAAAATCTCAAATAAATAATGAGTTGCAATTAAAAGTTAAAAAGTGATGTTTTCTGATGATGATTGAGGAAGGACTGATTTCATTTTTTTACGATTTATCATTATTTTTTTTTATTTGGCTTTTGCAGAATATCGCCGCAAAATAAGAGATCATGGGGAAAGACTATTATAAAATTTTGGGAATACAAAAGGGGTCCAGCGATGAAGATATTAAGAAGGCATACCGGAAGCTAGCACTCAAATATCACCCGGACAAGAACAAAGCGAAGGATGCAGAGGAAAAATTCAAAGGTTTGTTTTGAAATATTTTTGTGAAATTGTGAATTTTAGTAATTTTTGCCTTAAATAGAGGTTGCTGAAGCTTACGAAGTGTTGTCAGATAAAAAGAAACGTGATGTATATGACAGATATGGAGAGGAGGGACTCAAAGGAAGTATGTTCTTGAATTTTTTATCTTTAAATTTTTTTTTGTTATTTCCTTTTTTTATTTTGTTATTTAGGAAGCAATGGTGGTAGTAACGGTCCCACCACTTTCACATATGAATTCCATGGTGATCCCCGGGCAACTTTTGCTCAATTTTTCGGCAATAGCAATCCGTTTGCTTCGTTTTTCGACATGGGCGATCCTTTCGAGAGCAGTTTATTTGCGAACGACGACTTCTTCCAGCCATTCGGTTTGGGATCGCGACATGGATTGGGCAGCGCCTTCCGATCGCACTCGTTTAACGTCCATAGTCCACTGAAGAAAGAAAAGGCACAAGATCCACCTATCGAGCACGATTTATACGTAACACTGGACGAAATTTATTCGGGTTGCACGAAAAAAATGAAGATTTCGCGAAGGGTCACTGGAACAGATGGTAAGAAGCGGTCATCGTTTAAATTTAGTTTTTGCTGATTTTGTATGTTATTGCAGGAAAATCTAAAAAAGAGGACAAATATGTCAGTATAAATGTAAAACCTGGCTGGAAATCCGGTACAAAAGTGACGTTTCAAAAGGAGGGTGATCAAGTTCCCGGAAAAATACCGTCTGATATTGTATTTATTATAAGAGATAAGCCACATCCTCTCTATCGTCGAGAAGGCAGCGATCTCCGTTTCACCGCGCGACTCACATTGAAACAAGTAAGCATACCATATTTGTGTTTCGATCAATTAACACGTTACAATAAATCGCGTAAATTTACATTTTGAAATAAATATTAAAATATGTAACTCGGTCAGATATAAATCAAACATTGAAAAATTATTTTCCTAAAATGGCTTTGCACATTGATGAATTAATTTTTGCAGGCACTCTGCGGTGTTGTATTTGAAGTGCCAACGATGGGTGGCGAGAAACTTCGCATCAGTACAATGCAGGAGATCATTAAGCCAACGACGGTTAAACGTGTCACTGGTTACGGATTGCCATTTCCCAAAGAGCCATCGCGGAAAGGTGACTTACTGATAGCATTCGATATAAAGTTCCCCGAAAAGTTGACGCCAACACAGAAAGAGCTTCTAGCAGACTTGTTGCCATCCCCTTAAATTTATATCCTTGCTTTTCTTTATTACCCACTTTTTTTGTATGAAATCATGTTCGGAAACGAAACTTTTTATTAACTTATAAACATCATCATAAATCGTTCTTTTACTCATCAACAAAACAACACAATTGTTAATCATGTTAGTTTAGTTAAAGCAATATTATGTATTTATACGAAAGAATCAAAAAATACAAACTAACAAAGAGCCTTATTTAAAATGCAATTTGTCTTTAAATTAATTTTTTTCTTTTTTTGTGTTATCTTTGAGTTTTTAGATTTTTTTTATTGAAAAAAAAACAGAATTTTCGTTTCAACCAAGGAACGCACAGTATTTTGTGGGCGCATAACAGGTAAACAACCTTCAGAAATGCTTATTTTCAAAAAATAAATCCTAAAAATGCGATTTTCATCGGTTTTTTTGTCGTTTAAGGACAATATTTTAAATTAAAATTTTCCCCCTTTAAATGTGGCCAATATCAAAGATTTGAAAAGACCTTCAAAGTACTTAGTTCTTACTACTCCGATCCTTTAGCCTATTGTTTCAGAAAATGTTTTCCTATTATTCTAACATTTCTACATTTTACGGCCTCAAGTCGACTTGAGTACAAACAAATTTCATAAAATCTTGAGATAAAAATTATTTTAGATGAAAAAATTGGGAAACTCTAAAATTTTCCCCTAAAAATGTTCAAAAATCACCAAAAAATTATTTTTAAAAAATACTTTTGGAAAATAAAAATTCGTTTCTGGGAAACCCGACGTGACGGCTCGAAGAAGTACTATTTCTTAAAATTCCTGTCAATTTTAATTCGAAATTACTTATGCCCTCGAAAAATCACGTTTTCCGCCAAAACCTCATAACGGTAGTATTGAGAAATTTGAATTTGAAGCAGTCACTCATTTCCATTTCGATCATTCGAAAAAAAATCTTTTTCAGCCGACTCAATACAATTCCGACCATTCGAAAAAACGAATTCCGATCATTCGAGTTGATTTCGATCAATCATATTTGTCAACAAACGACAATAAGGGCCAAAAAACGCCTGATTTCCTGTTTTTTCTTCAACATTTCGAGGGGTAATCTGCGATGAACACACCGACAAACAAGAGATTTGCCGGCACCAAGCCTTCCAGTCCATCAACACGTTCGTATTTTGAACAATCAACAAGTTATCACGCAACTTATCGCATTATTTTTCAGCATTGACCTCTACCAACACATCTTTCATTCTTAGTCCGCTGGCAAGTGATTGTGGCACCGCACAACAACGCCTGGAAAATGTCCTGAAACAACTATTGGCGTGGAACGAAAAATGGCTGGCAGCGCATCGACGGGGCACTTCGTTGTGCACATCTATCGAGGCCATCAAACGTCGCGCCCTCGATCAAAAGGAAAAGGACAAAAATGTCGATTTGTATCCGATAGACGAGCTAAAAGTGCATTGTAACAATCTTGCCGTGATAATGACGATATTCGAGGATGTGATTTCAAATACGAAAATTTTCAAGAATCAACTGGAAAATTTGGTGCAAACAGACGAGACCAAAGTGTTTTTCAAAACTTGGACGACAGATCGCTTTCTAGATGCCACAAATGCCGTACTTGAAGCGTACGAGAAGGAATTTCAGCTTAAGACAATCGTGAAGGAGGATATCGCGCATGGCACAACAAAATCCGAGCTGGCTTGGCATTCGGTGGTATGGCAGTATCCCTCCTTCGTGAACAGTGACGTAGAATTCCTTCTCAAATCCATCAAAATGGAAATAAGTTGACCGCAGTTGCGAATAAAAATGTCTTTTTAATGCTAAAACTAACAGTATTTATTAGAATTTTTTAGGTATTTATTACCAAAATCACAATTATCGATAAAATCTATCTTCTTTAGTGGACTAGAAACTTAAAATTAAGTAATTTTAACTATTTTTTTTTTAGCTAAGTTCGTCCATAATTTCTACTTTGGCATAGAACGTTCACTTCTGCAGCGAGTGACACATAAAATATTACTTTACTCTAGCAATAATACTCGTTATTTGACCAAGTTGCGATCACCTTGATACATCATGTGTCGATGGCAAACTTTTTGCGTCTATTTTCTTTTCATTAGCCGTATTACTACTATCACATGTGTGTTCGCAAACATTTTCAATGCAAATGACGGCCGCTTCTGGTGTTGTGTAGAGTGAGGATGACGGTCGCACCGTTTCTAGTGCATTAATTGGTGCCGTTGTTGTGTTAATAAGGAAAATTGTGTCGTTGGTTAGTGTGGCTTTCGATAGCGGCAGCAAGGCAGATGGGTCTAATTTGATGGCGTCATCGTAACTGGGTGGCTCCATTGTCACAGCTTCATAGTCTGGCGGTTTTTCGCAGCGCAACCTATCATTAATTGCAATTATGTGTACATTTTGGTCCTCGTTGTTGTTGTTGTTGTTATTGGCGTTAATTTGATCGGCATCCGATACACTCGCCCTACTTGGTGTATGAAGCCAGCAACACATGGCCGTGCAGATCAGCAATCCACCCACTAGGAAATGCAAAAAAAAATATTAATAATAATTTATGGCGTTTTGAAATACCAATACTTACTTAAAATACAAGCGACTCCCGCATATCTCACTGGTTCCGAGTAATTTTCAGCTAATCCTAGCCAATTCACTAGAGCTCCCAAGCACAACAATATCATCCCATATCGATACGGTCTCTGTGTTCGACGTGCCTCCTCCAAGGACATGACTGAAAGTAAACAAAAATAAAATTGATAATCATTAATTGATGTGCTCTCTACTTCTCTTACGATTTTCATCGTGATTATTTTGTCTAAAATACGAGTTTCGTCTGGGATTGTCGTAACCAGAGCTCATTCTCTGCGATACAAATTCAAACGTAACTGACATATTGCGCTTTAATCGATCCCGAATCGAACGAAATTCGACATCTTCATGATATGAAGTATAAATTATTACTGAGCAACGAAATTTCAAAGTAGAAGAACATTCGTTTATATAATAAAGCTAAATAAACAAGAATTGTATGCTAATTTTTTTTTTCGAAATGTGATAATCATATGGTTAAAAACTAGTCGATGCGCTCACACATCTTTGCCCAAACTAGTTTTACTCCGTTTAATGGGAACTTCTTGTTCTTTTATTTCCGGATTGTCATATTTTACATACAAAACTAGTAATTTTTTAGAGATTGAAAAAAATTAATGTATCAATTTTATTAATTATGTTGACATCATGTTATTTGATTTTAATTTAAGGTCACTCTAAATGAAACTAAGGTCCAAAATTTCAAATAAAAAAAGTTTTGAGATATTTTTTTTATAAAATTTGACCAATGGTATTTACAAGGAGATTTTCTAATTTAAAATGATTTAAGAACATTTTGAGTTAAAAATTAAAAGAAATTTATTTCAGAAAGAATAGAATTTTGAAAAATAAAAAAATACAAAAAACGGTCTTTTTCGATTACAAATTTTACATTTTTTTAACTCTATTCATTTTTCAATTTTGAAATGCATCGAGCTTTATCTTTTTGTTTCATTTGGAGCGACCTTAACATTGAATATTTGTCGTTTTAGTGTTATATCATCTTTGTGTACTTTCAAAAGTTTCGTTCAACGATGAGTTTGCGTCTTAATTTCAAGTGCTTGAACAATAGGAACGCGTGTGTTTCAAGTCGTAAACATTACATTGAAGGTCAAGCAATTATTTTTTTTTAATTTTTAACTAATTAGAACTTAATTTTACAACTTTTGTTTTTTCGGGTGAAACAAATGATTTCAAGGTTCAAATTGTTCTGATTTCACTTACATCCCATTCCGTCCATATTTTCCGCAGAATTCATCTAAAATATTAATTTATTAACGAATCCGTTCGTCTCAATTAATGTACAACATTTAAAAGTATCACTTTGTAAAGTTTAGCGGAAAATGTGTTACAATCGCGACCGTATGCTTTCAAATCCATTTCAAGACTAACTTCAATTACAAAAAGCAGTTTATAAAAAAGTAGGAATACAGCTAGTGGTAAATAAACACA
The DNA here is from genome assembly GCF_036172545.1 of Culicoides brevitarsis. NCBI lineage: Eukaryota > Metazoa > Arthropoda > Insecta > Diptera > Ceratopogonidae > Culicoides > Culicoides brevitarsis. The sequence goes on along the minus strand of NC_087086.1, from coordinate 20,959,051 downwards.
AGAAGTCATTATACTTGTATATTTTATAGTATAGTTCTTTTGCTTATGATCACGACGATACAACACAACATTGGCTAGACTACATGATGTATGCCGCAAAATTTACGGATATAAATACGAATTTCAACATTTTACGTTTTTTTATTAATTTAAATTTTTTTATAACTTAAACTTGTACGGCGAGTCGCGAATGTTAAATCGCTTTTGGACCCACTGTCGACGAGGTGAATGTATTTTGTAAATTTATGTCAGTGTGCAATGATTTATAGATAATATTAAAAATAAATAAATAACGGAAGAAATGTATACATGATCGCTCAAACGGCTCGGAATAATTCTGCAAAGATGATTTTTTGAACTTTTTTTTTGTGCGAAAACTTATTTTTAGAATTGCCGCTACACAAACAATTCTTTCGTAATCATAATAAATAAATTTTTGCATTAGAACCGGTTTTCTAATGTATATAAGCAGTGTGTGTAATTTTATTTTTACAGTTATGTTCGTCATTTATTTGTATAGAGAAAAAACACATGAAAATGAAGCTAACTGCAATTATATACTGGTTGCAACAATTGTGGGCCTTGAACCGATATAGCATGTGTGGCAATAGTAGGCACATGTAAAAAATGCTAATGTGTTTTTTGTATGAGATGGTGCGTGACAAGGCGTTTTGAGAGGAAGCCTTCCGGTCGGTTTTAAAATATTGACTTAAATTTTTAAAGATCCATTCAATGAATGGAAGAAAAGTCATTCAGTAAAAGTTTTACGTCATACTTCTTGTGAAGACGTCATCAAAATAATTGATAAAATCGATAATGACGTGATTGGAAAATGACGAAAGTCTCTCTCACTCTCTCTTACTATCAGATATTAATAATATATAATTTAATATTTTATTGTCATGTTTTCATGATGAATTAAAGAGTGAATGGATTATTGCATGTGTCGCTATAAATTTAATTCTAATTTTTATTCTATTTTTTTTAGAAAATTAATTTAAAAAAAGTAAAAAAAAATACTTTTTAAAAATAAACATTTTATTGAATAATTTATGTTGGCCGTTTGAAAATAATATTTTAAATATAATTTCAGAAAATTGACTAAAATTGATAAAAAAATAAGTCAAAAATTTTGTAAAAATTAACTCAAAATTGAAAGTTTTTCGAGATTTAAATTATAAGAATTATTGTTTTTAACTTATAAAAAAAATTAAATTTAATTGTATAATTATGATTATAAAAGTGTTTTTTAATAAAATTATCAAAAAGATTAAAACAAACATTTTTTTAAATGAAATTTATGACTTTTTTTTGATCTACATATTGTTTTTTTACTTTTTAAATGGAGCAAGGAATAAAAACTTCGAAATAAGTTTGTAGCGTCCTATTGTGGCCTAATTAATTAATAAAAGGTTAAGGTGATGATAAAATTAATTTACTTCGGAAATGTAATTCCGCTTTATCTGCCCATTTATTCACTAAAATTAATTCCGGATGAATATTTAGACTACCAAATTATAAAAACAAATAAAAGGTTGAAAAAGAAAAAAAAACGAAGTCAACGTTCGACCAAAATGATAAATATAAGCGCATTAATATCTATGGTTAAGACAAACTATTTCTTTCATTATTCAGATTTTCGTAAAAAAAATATAATATTTATAAAATACTATTCAATGCCAAACCAGTTTATTGACTGACTAACAAGAAAGACAAATCTATTCGAGAAGTGAGGATGACACAAAATACAGGTTTATGCATAAAAAATAGGTAATGTATAAATTAGTGCAAGTCTTCCGTGTTTCCCGCTTTAAACGACTATTTTTTATTTGAATTTAATCTATGACATAATCTCAAGAACCACAACACGTGATGAAGAAACTCTTACTTTCGCTGCTAATGTGAATAAATAAATTAAAAAAATGCAATTAAGTATGAACAAAGATGATGTTGTAACAGTTAATGTTCATTTAGCTGCAAGCAAGCACTTTCAAGGCCATTTAAAGTTTTTGCATGGGCGCTGTTGTTAAGTATTGTTTGTATTGTCATTTTTTTTTTTAAATGTTGAGATTTAAGGTACATACACCTTATCTCAATTTCGCAAAATTTACAAGGTAAAACTCTTAATCTGCATTTAAATAAAATAAGTTAAACATAATAAAGAAAGGAACTTTTTTCGCGTCTTTTTATAAAGACTTATTGCGTTTTAAGTAATTTCAATGATTTTTTGACCTTTTCAGGAAACATGCGGAAGGTTATCAACTTTTTACCGGATTAGTCAAACTTAATCAGTTTAATGACTCTACACTAGTTTTAGTCATGTATGAAAATCTAATGGTCTGATAATAACAATGTTAAACCGGACCGGCATTCTGTTCATGGGCAATCACACAAAATAATAGTGGTTTCATCACGAGTTACTGTATTGGACACGTAGTTGCTATGTTTTCTTTCGTCATCTTTTGTCACAAACCACTTGAGCACACACCCAGTTTGAACTTGATTAGAACCTTGTCGTTCCAGGTGTGAATTTTAAGATGTTAATTTAATTTTTATTTCGTTTATCTATAATTAAACTTCACATATTACAGCTAATGACTAAACTAAACAAGCACAAAGTTCTATTTTATTTTGTTTTACCTTGGACACGCGGGCCAATCGATCCCGACCGATATGCGCGAAACGTTAGAAACATTTTTTGATAGGATTTTTTTATTTTTTTTTTAATTTAAAAATTCGTTCATTTGACTTTTACGGTCAAACGAGCTAAATGCACTACTGTATCAATTTATTGTTTTTAATTTTTTATTTCATTTATTTTTTACGCATTTAGAGTTCTATATTTAAATTTTTTTGTTATTATTTTTCACCCGAGTGTTACTATTCACGACAAAGTATTCGACGCGACTGTTCTGTTAGACGTTAGCATGTCAACTTAAAAAGACATTATTGTTTACTAAAAGCAAAGTAATTTATTTTTTCACACGTATCGTGTACACGAGCAACGATGATGATAACATTTTCCTTTCCGATCTCTACGAATGTTTGTTTGCAACTCACAGTCTTTACTTGAACTATATAGGTATCGAACTAATACCGAAAAAAAACTACTCATTTTGTATTCATATACCGTGTAGATGATTATAATTGTGTACTGTGGTGTGTCTGTTTACTTGCATACATTATTGCTGCGTTATTAAACACTAGAGCGGAACGTTAAATGAGAAAGAGAGACAATGTAGCTCGATCTTTTTGTGTTTTTTTTAGCCGAGAATGCTGAATGAAATTTCTCGGAATTTCCAGGATTTTCAAGATTATGAATGGAAAATTTTTCGGTTTTTGGATTATGAATTGGTGAATAATTGCCAAAACAGTAACTAATATTAATCATCATTAATGAAAGTTTTCATTCATTCAAAAACATGGGTTTTTACACTTTGTGGGTTTACAATATGCATTTTTTATGAAATATTCAGCAAAAATTTATCAAATAATTTCGATGAAAATTAGTGCAAAAAAATTAAAAATTTTTAAATTTCGGTCGTTTTTTTATTATTCAAATATTTACACAAATTGACGATTTTTTTTAAGTTCTGCAGACTTTTTAAAAAAATTTGAAAGATAAAATCAAAAACTTTTGTTAAGTAATAAAAAATTATTTAATTTTGTCAAAAATTTTATCGAAATGTTTTGATTTTTTTTAAGCAAAATATTTATTTGTCAAAAATTAAAATATGTGGACTCAGAAGTCTCTAAATGTTATAAATTTATTTTTATTTGACTCATGCTGAATTCAAGTTATATAAAATTATTTTTCGTCCCTGTTTATTTACATATATCATATAGATCAATCATACTCGTATAATGAGAATATTTTCTACAGAAAGTCAACACGCACAGTAAATTCTCTCTTCAATCATTTTTTTAGAGGATTTTATCGAGCCACAGAAAAATGCTTCAAGTTCATGGTAGTGCATGAAAGATTAAAAAAAAAAATTCTCACCACAATCAAAGACACATTTTGAATATTGTTGGAACACGACGATATGTGACGTCATGCAAATATGTACTCTCTTCAGAATAGTGTTGGAAATTTAATGTACTAATGTGTTTACTCATTTTGTTTGGTTTAGTATGGCTTGTCTGAATGTAGGTGAGAGGTTTCTTAATTATTCATTCGATTTGTGATATAAATATTAAAATGTAGTGCAGTATAAGCTCGAGCTTCGATGTCTGTTTGAAGCTCGAGTTTGGACGTTCAAACCTGAATCGAGCTAAAAACTTAAACAAATTGTCAACATAAACTAAAAATATCATTGATTTTTAAGTTTTAGTATAATTTATTTTTTTTTTTAATTTTTTTAAAATTTTTGCAATTAAATTAGGTCTTTCGATTTCTACAACATTTAAATAATCAAATTTAAAAATTTTCAGATTATTGAAGGAGATGGTTTACACCTGTTCAAAACTTTTGGAAACAAAAAATCGTTTTTTTAGTTCTCATAGTGAATTCCCAAAATTCCTAAAATTAAGCTAAAAACTCGAGCTTGAAAATTCGTGATTTTGCAATGTCTAAGTGTGTGTAAAAGAGAGAGAGAGAGCGAGCGCGTAATTTAGGATTTAAAGATTAAGAAAGAAACCTGTTTCTCACCAAAGACCATTTTATTTCAGGTAGAATTTTTTTTCATAGTTGACACTTGTTTATTTAAGGATTGAATAATTTTTATAGCGCCTGCTATCTGACAAAAACGCGATTTAATTCTAATGTTACTTTATTCTATTTACATCATCCGTCAATATTGATAAAGCTGAGAATGTGTAATAGAACCTGTAATTTTCATCATCATCATCGCAATTAATAATAAAACTCTGTATGGAGTAAAATCGTCTAATTATCATAATAATAAATTTAAATGCGACTAAAATCTAGGCGTTTCTCTCGCAACTCATAAGTATTTTTTTAATAACTTTATCAGTGTTGTTATTAAATTATATTATTACATATGCGATAGACCTTGATAAGATCAATCAATATTTATTTCAAAGTTTGACCTTTCTCTTTTTTTTACATGCACTGTTGTAATTTGTCATTCATTAGGAGCATTTAATTTTGCACGTAGGCTCGAAAGTAAAAATTAAAAGAAAGGTCATGCAGTAGAAAGATAATTGTTTGAAAAATTAAATACCTGGATTATTATTGTTTACTTGTCTCGTGACCTGGTCAACAGATACTTGAACGGCCGTTGCATTTGTTGAAATTTCATTCCTTTGTTGTGTCGGGTGTCCTGCACCTGCCACTAAGAAGCTTACGGACGGCATTTTGTTTTAAATTTTTTATTTGTCGCAAAATTTTGATGTTACTTTCAAAGAAATATTTTTTTGTGGCCATGGGGGTCCACAAAAGCACGTCTCACTACATTTGTGATAACTTGAATACTAAGTCGCAGATCTCATGACTGTGAAAGCTTAACTCAAAACAATGAAAGTACACAAAAAGTAGATAAGATTAGACTTTTACGGCGGAAAATGTGATGAAATTCCGTGATTTAGGAGAATGGAATTTGAACGCGCAAAAGCCATCCGTCTTCAGTGTTCCAAATATGTCGTCGTTAGATAAGCCATAAACAATTTGTCCATCAAGAAGCACTTCCTTATGTAAAAAGGGCTATATCATTAGCATTGAATTTACACGCGAGCACGCTATTTGATCTCCGGTGTGTGAATTTTCCGTAGAAATTTAAACAATGATAGCACACAATTGTTTATTGCTCTACTAAGCCATTTTATTATTAGCGAACCATAAATTAAAATTTTTATCTCTATTCAAAATTGTATTTGTAATTGCGTCGAAATGAAGAATGACACACATATTCGCGCAAACAAGTGTGAGATATCTTAATGTCATTGCAAAGACATAAAATAATTTCAAAAATTCTCATTTCACGAAGAAAATTCCCGGATACCAAATTATTCAAGTTTTACTGTAACCCGCAATACAACCAAGTCACGTACACGCTTAATTATTAAATTGCCGGGCGTCTCCACTATTATGTGTTAAATTTACCTGTTCTCGCTCGATCCATGATTTTTAAATATTCGAAGTTTTTTTTAATGAGTTTTCACTTAATTTCGTATAAATTAAAGAAACTTTTTATAAATAGGAAATAAAAAACACCGGTTGAAAGAGAGTCGACCGTTAGTCTAGCTCATTCGAATTAAAACTGATTCTGATTTCGCGATTTTACGGCATGCAGTCCTCAAATATTATCTCTCCTCTACATTTTTTTTTATCTTTTACACATACGTAGGTACAAATAATTACCTTAAGTCTGGAGTGGAAACGCAAACATTTCGAGATAAGCCTATTTGACTTTAGAGAGTTTCCTATAAATAGATGGCAGTATGACAATCAACGTCCAAAGGCAACTAAATTTAATTATTTTCCTTTTTGTCACTCGACCCCTTTAATTTTATCGAAAAAATTCAGAGAGAAATTTAAAATATAATATGGAAAAAAATAATTTTTTCTGCATTTTTTGACTGAAAATCTTTAAAAAATTCTGATATGCATTAAAACTATACGAAAAATGATTACTGATTGTATCATAAACCCACATACACGCAAAAAAATATTTTCAAAAAATTAATCAAGAATTTATATATGTAATTATTTTAAAGTCACGTGACCTTAGTCGAATTAAAAAAAAACATGTTGGCTTCAAAATTCGTGATTAAAATCCTGATACGACAAAAAATCAAAATTTAGTCGCCTTAAAAGCATCTCACAAAAAGAGGCGTAGTTGGAAGAAAAATTTTAACTGAAAAATATTTATTTATGTGACGTTTTTGTCGAACACACTTCGCAAATAAAACTGTGTCAACATGTCAATCATTTAATTTTTCTCAATTTTTCTAGCATATTTTAATTTTCATCATCAACCTGTTCGTCAGTTTTAACATTCGTCAAATCGATGTTATCAGCAATAATTGGGACACTAGGCATCTGTGCAACGCCACACGTGTTGTTGCCACGAGCGAGACGCAAATAGCCACGTTCTCCCCAGTTGGTGCCCCAAGAGTTCTTGATGACTACGGAAAAAAATAATTTAAAAATTTATCTTTTTTTATGATTAAAAAAAAATATTTCTTACTCCAATAATCGAGTCCGGTGTCGGGACATTTGCCATAACCAACAATTGCGACACCATGATTGATGCCAATTGTGCAAGGACCTGTGTAGATACCGCCACTGTAGAATTGCATGTGCTCAGCATCAATTCCGATCGCTACAGCGCCATGTTGGAAAGTAGCGACTTTCATCATTTCCTCAATTTTGTTTGCTTGTACTCCGGGTTTTCCTGCCCTTGCTGGTTTTGGGAATCCTTTCACGTCGGTGATGAAAATTGGACGATTGTACAAGGGTGAGGCTCTGCAATCCTTCGCTTCTTCCTCAAATGGATACAATTTTTGGGGATTGATACCTCCGTTACGTTTGATGTAATTAAAAGCGGCATCCATAGTACCACCGTCACAACTAAAAAAGGAAAAAAAATATGAAATTTTAATTTATTCCAGAATTAAAAATTAAAAAAAAAATGCGTACCCCTCATTATAACCATCACAATCAAGCAACTGTTGTTCGGAAAGCTTGTATGTCTTCTTGTATTTCATGAAAAATACAGTTTCGAGTGTTGCGACTGTGGCAAAAGCCCAACAACCTTGACATTCTCCTTGCTCACGGATGTACGTAACAGCTCCCGGGGTACGACGAGAATCATAGTAGTCTGGAACTTTTTCACGGAGCATATCGGAAGAGAAGAAGCTTCTTACTTCTGGACGAGTTTCACTGTAAAATTTGGAAAAAGGTAAGTTTATTATTTTAATTATTCAAAATAAAAACTTACGGCGTAAGACCCATCTTGCGTCTTCTGAATTCCTTAGATGACATAATAGCAAACTTGTTCAAGTCAATATCGATTGAACTGTTTGGGTTTGTGTCTCTGTGCTTAAGGACCTTGGCACGATTCTTCACAAATCTAGCCTTAGCTTTCTCCTCATCTGCCGGATCATCGAATTTTAGTTTGTACTGAATCTTGTACTTTTCCCATCTAGTATCGTCATCGGGACGATGGTAATTGCTTCTGAAGAAAAATTCTGTTATCGCGCTGGTTGCATCTTTCAATGTTTGCCAAAAGGAACGAGTTTGGATGTGCTTCTCATGCTTTCTACCTCTGTTTTTAGCAATTGGTAGAGCTTTCTTCGTAAAAATTACTTCTTCCGAGGAACTAGATTCACTTGACGGAACAGCAGCTTTTTGCGTAAAAATGACTTCTTCCGAGGAGCTGGAGCTCGAATCGTCAGGTGATTGTCTGAATAATGTTGTGTGTGCAAAGGCACATGCCACAAAAAGTGTCAGGAAAACTAAAGTCTTCATGATTCAGCTTACGACTGAAGATCCAAAATTTTTGATGATAGATTTTATACGATTTTTTGATTGAAAAGTTTAGACAAGTGCGAGCTGTTTTTTATTTGCGTTCGATAAACGCGTATATCATTTTTTGATTGAATGCTTTGACATTTCGAGAAAACAGTTGTTAATTACGTAAAAACTAAATACGCAAAAGTTTTTGGCATACGTTGCTCGTGAACTAAAAACATTCATAAACAAAGTAAAATTATGATTTAATTAGAAGTTCTTATGTATTGTTTTCTACTTTCGCTATTTGTATAGTGCAGTAATAAAATTTAGAGTCCTTTATGCAAGTACAATAGAAAACAAAAGGTGCCTTATTGTCTTTGTTCTCTGTTCTGCTAAGGACAATAATTAGCAAAAATTTATTTTTTAAAGTACATGTTTATAAGTTAACATAATAAGCTACCTAAACAAACATAAAATTAGTTTTTTTGTCGTATTCATGATTTTAACTTTGGAAAGATGTAGCGAGTCAAATATGCATATTTTTTCAGTCGTCATATCGAAAAATCAAATTTAGGGAAATATGTTTCATTTCGATTTTTTTTGTGCTCAACTGCATTTTTCATATTTTGAGTTTTAGTGCATATTTGTCATAATTTTAGCATATTTTCATTATTTTGGACAACTATTTTAGAAAAATATATTATTTAAATATTTTAAAAGATTAACAAAAAGTTAAATATTAAAGAATTTTTGATTTATGTTTTTTTTTTAATATGAGAGAAAATAAATTCTTGTTAAAATTTGTAGTCGAGTTTTTCGAAAATATTAAATTAGATAAAATGTTAAATTTTAATTTTTTTTAAATTCTTATATAATTGTAATTTTATTTTAATATAATTTTAATTTAATTTTGACGAAAATTTTTAATGAATGTGTTAAACTAAATAAAAAATTGTTGTCTTGTATCATTTTTAACATCTGAAATATCTAATGTGACAAAAAATTCTCATCCTTCCTTATTTGCCAAATTACAACATTAAATATAATTGAATTTATTGCAGTGTTATTATTATTATTATCAATTAGTCGCATTTACACCACCATCAAATTTTATTATGTGCACTGTTTCGAATGTGCGCAAATTCTTAACACTACATTAAATTCATTATTGTTGCTCATATATAACTGCCAAATTGCTCTCGAGTATGTGTGGTGATTTAATATGGTCAACATTTTCACAATATTCGAGAAATTTTGTCAGTACAATATTTTAACGTCATTTTTTGCCTTTGGTTGCCTAGTCAAGAAATTAAAGTTGAACGTTATCAATTTTATTTATTATCAGTTTTTGAGAGCTCCTTTATGTTTCAATATCGGGTTCAAGTATTGTTTTCTATGAATTTCGTAATATTTTCTCGAAATTTCTCTATTTATCGTTGTAATTTCCCATGGATGATGATGATTCGATAAAATTCCGCATTTTTATGAATTCATATTTTTTGCATCATTATTTTAGTTAAATTGATACGGTTTATTATTTTACCACACAATTATTTTTGTATGAAGGTACATTGCACAGAACTCATCTCTGACCAACTTTCACCAATTACCGAATGACATTCCAGCAGTAAAATTATGATACCGCAGTGAAATGAGTTTAGTATCGATTTGATTCCAGAATTATTTGGTTCGAAAGATTTAGAAGTTTTAATAAATAAGAATGTTTGTTTCACAGCTGCTTTTATCGACATCAATCTGGTTGCTTCATGTGAGTAAATGTTCAAATATTTAGAAAAATATTTTATAAAATTTTTTATTGCAGCTTACAAGTGGACAAGTGGTGGAGGACAAGGGATCACAGGAACTAAACAATCGTTTGAAAGTGTGTGCCGATAAAAATGACGTCGAATATGATTTGATTGATAGATTTATGAGTCCGTATTTTGTGACGGAGCTGCAGGAAGATAAATGTTTCATCATGTGCGTTGGAATAAGTCTCGGTTATGTCAATGAATTTAATGGCCGGATTATCAAGTTGGAAAAATTGCCAGCTTATGTAAGTTTTTGTTTCATATTTTTCTAATGCATCATAATTTTTTTTTTGAATTTTTTTCAGATGAGACCGGGCGCTGAACGCGGAAAGTGTCTCCAAATGAAATCTGGACGTAATCCTTGCGATACAGCTTATCTTCAGTTCACGTGCATCACAACGGCCAGTAATGAAGAACCAGTTTCGCTGGACTATGCCCAGCAAGGATTTGTCGATTATTGATAATATAATTTTTTTGAGATATTTTACATTTATTTCATTTTTTCCGGATGTCTTTTACATTTTCTTTGCTTTATCCATCAAGCAAGTCCATTGTTTGTATGCTTGTTCACATGGATCAGCATCGGTCATTTTGACGCATTCAGCAGCTGCTGCGGCGATTTTAGCTTTGTCAATACCTTCGGGAGCATCGGCCTCGTGACCAGGCATAAGAGTTCCGTCGGCACTCAAACATCCACTTGCCATTCCGACGCACAATCCGAAACACTGAAAGTTTTTTTTTAATTTTAGAATCTAATTTTTTTTTACCGTAACTCACCTTCTCATCTTTGCTAGTTGTAGTGAATCCGGGAGCCATCATCTTTTGCACCAATGACAAATCCGTTATTTTATTGTTGGCCGCACATTCCTTGATTTTGGCGTCATCAACCATTTTGGCGGAAACAGAGGCAGCCAATGCCATAAAGCAAACTAAGAGGAATTTCATTTTTGGAAGTTGCTAGAATTGTTAGTTTGGACTACTTTAACTGATGTGATGCTATGACTTCTGATTTTCAGCAGTTTTATACTCGAATTTCCTGACGCAAATTAGTCAATTTGCCAAATTGATTGAGTGATAAAAAACGAGCATGTGATTTTAACCTTGTCTTGGTTGAAGTTTCTATTTAACTAACGAAACGCTTGTTGAATTTTCGGTAATTACACGGTTTATTTAAGCTGGACCGATGAAATTCAATTTAAATTTGTTGACATTAAACTTGCATTTTGTATGAGGGTTCTCACTTATTTTGAAAATTTTTAAATTTCAAAAACATATTACCCCAAAAATTCAAGTTTGTGTCCTTTAAATTTCAAAAATCAGCATTTACCTCGAAAACTAAACTCTGTAAGGGATACCTTAAACACACATGTATTAAATTTTTTACAAAAAAAAGACATTCTTACAGAGATCACTTCAAACTTTTTTTAATTGCTTATTTTGGTATTTTCTTGGACCTAATTTTGGATTCGAAATTTTAAAATTTGCAAAATAAGTGAGAAACCTGTTCAATGGTTGTGATTATTTGTTTATCTATTAAATTTTTTGTATAATTTTCCAAATCTAACGTGAATGAGTCATCTGTTCAAAGTCAGTGCACTAATTTATGCAACCTTGGTTTTCCCCAGAAAAACCATATTAATTTCATATTCAATTATAATCGCAATATTCTCCTCCTAGGCTCGACCGACCATGAAAAGAAGGCGCTTGGAATTTATTAATTAACTTTTCTATCGTAAACCGGCATTGGAATTTTCTATGATTTTCAATTTATTTTCCATCTAATACTCCGGCAATGAACGTATTAATAAACACAGTCTCAAAGTCGGCAAATGCACTCTCTGCTCGTAGTACGTGGCACACATTTTCGTGATAAGAGATCACACAATATGATACACAATCATGGGGACGCACACATGCAAGCAAGAGCATCAAAAGCATAAAAGGAACGTGAGAAAACATGAAAATTTCCCGAGTCGGCATACGGAGTTATGCGGAAAAACCACGTAGAATGAGTGAAAATGATGCGTGTTTTAATCAGTATTCATATCTTGATGCAGTGCTTTTAGTGTTGTTATCTGGCATTTATCTGTGTGCGTGTCTTTTCAGCAAATGGAAACACTTTTTGCATGCTTAATTACATTTTAAAGAAGTAATCGTGTGTCATTTGACATTAATTGTTTACCGTGTGCCTCCATGCCGAGCCATTAGTGCACAATTCCCAATTGTTCAATCAATTAAAAAAGGGGGGAATGCATTGTCAGCATGTCTGACTTTTACTCGATGTTTACGATGCAATAACTTTGACTTGAAACTGTTTTTGCAGTAAATTTTGGATGATAGAAAGTACCTGGCTTGACCTTTGCTGGAAAAGGGACATAAGATAAATATTTGGACGAGTGCTTTCCTTCTTACGTCAATAAGGACACAAAATCAGTTGTACTTACCACAATAACTCCTTTCAAACTGTGTCACATAATAATAATAACAATAACAACAGCATCACCCACAATGATTTATTAGCATTCAAATATCCGATATTCCCATCTTGTAATATTCATTGCTTACCTTATGGTACCCATGCAGTGCCGGACTTGCATTTTTTGTGTACATATAATTTTTGGGCTTTTTAATTCAAACCCGGAAAATTTGCAAATTTAATTAAAATTATACAAAAAAGAATCATTCCGCTATTAAAATTTTAATGAAAAAAAATAAAGATCTTGCCCGATTAATTATTTTTTTAAATTTCTATTTTGGGAAATTTAAAATGAATGTTCTTCAATTTAGTTTAAATGGGTTTAAAAAATTATTTAAATAATTTAATTTATAAAATCATCGTTATAAAAAATCAAAAATTTAATACAAAAAAAAAAAAATTATAAAAAAAAATCTGAGGAGTAGAAAACGAAAATATCAAATTATTTCACCTGAAGATGTTTTTTAAGAAAAAAATAGTAAAAATGTTAAGATGCCTCAAGACATTTTATCCCGCTACTGCTTCATATAAATTTTAAAAGCATTCCTCTCGTTCTTGCATGATGGGTTCAAAGTGCATCTTTGTGTACACAAACGAGATTTTCGTGTTGGTTGTTCATTTTAATCGCAAATGGATGTTAATCAGATTTCATGTGGGCCTTTTATGTCACGTACAAAATCAATCAAATTACCAAAATCTTGTTAAACATGTTGATTGGTCACCGAAAGAAGGAGCATTTTGAAAGGATGTGGTCAATGTTCGATTTCGAGAGTCCTTTGGCGTTTGAAGTGTGTGTATGACAAGTGGTTGTTTACTGCAAGCAAGCATGAATGAACATAATCTCTTTATAATCTCTGTAGTTTCTTGAAATACGACAAAAATTTTTTAAGACCTTTGCCCTTTTTTCTCTCGTATTCTCTCTTCAAGTTCTTCTTATCAGCCTTACGTTTGTTATTCATTGATCTACTTTCAAGCGATCAAGACGTTAAACTTTTAAATAATGCAAAAATTTGCTGTAATTTTGTTATTTGCCATTGTTGGCAGCATTTATTGCGAAAATTACGAGTTCAATGAGTGCACCAAGACTGTTGGCGAAGACGATAACGTTCCGGATCACTATAATTGCAATGTAACGGCGGTCCGGATTTCTCCTTGCTCCGAATATCCCTGCAAAATTAAGCGGGGCAAAAAAGTGGCATTGGAAGTTGACTTTGTTTCGAGCGTAGCAGTTGATACAGTTGAAAACGACGTTTACTGGGCCAGTCCTGAAGGTGATCTCGAATGGCAGGGCTTGGCAAAAGACGGTTGTGCCAATACTCAATGTCCCGTGGCAAAAGATGTCCAACAAAGTTACACTTACTCCATTGATATTGACAAAAAAGTACCAGTTGTAAGTAGCAAATGAGCAATTCGTTATCGCCAAACTCATTAAATTTATTTATTTTTATTATTTTTTTCGTCACAGCGTATGTATGACGTAAAATGGGGTTTTAAGAGCGGAGACCAAGTTAAATGCTGTGCTTTAATTCGAATCCACATCAGAAAGTGAAAACGAGTTGTGGCCAAGCGATGGTTAAACGTCAAAATATAACTATAATTACGAAAATTAAACCAATAAATATAAAAATATTTTGAGTGAAAAATGCCTTTGTTAATGGGAGGTGACAATTTATGGTATTTTTATCGCATTTCAAAATTGTTTTAAATAATGTCGAGCTAAAGGTTCGTCTGTCACTCCGCTATCTGTTAATTTTAGGACAAAAAGTTCGAAATAAATTTAGCTTTATTTTAAAATTTTAATTAAAAATAATAAAAAATAGAAAAATTGGGAAAATCTGAAATGCGGTTAAGCTGTATTTATCAAAAAATGCTTTTCGATCTCGTAAAAAAAATTTAAAAATCTTCAGTGGCAATAATTTAAAAATCCATTTGAGCGTTTTCCGAATAAGTTTTTTTTGGTAGGAGCGTAAACTTTCAACCAAAATTTATCTCTCGGTTAATGACTGTCTCGACTGCGAAAACACATTCTGATGCAAAAGTTGCGGTCAAATGCGTGCATACGTCTAATAAATTATTTAATATTTAAAACAAAAATGGTCATGCCGAATGTCCAATCGCATTTCACGCTTCAATATTT